>NC_143489.1:25455153-25760307 GCF_027475165.1 Benincasa hispida | reverse complement strand
AAGCGATCGCTCGGTGCCATCGCATAGCTCTTCGTCTCATCGCTTAGCTCCCACTCGAAGCTACACGATCGTGTAGTTCCATCGCATAGCAAAACAACGCATCGTTTAGCTCCCAAGGTAGACGATCGTCTAGCGCACAACACCTAAACGATTAACGCCCGAAGCTACATGATCGTTTAGCTTTTTCTTCATATCATCTAACGTATGAAGCTAAACGATTGTTTAGCTATTGAAGCTTAATGACGATATGAACAGAGGCTGATCGTCTGGAATCTGCAACTCAGCCCCTTCGCTTGTTTCTTCGAATTACAGCTTAATTTCAACTCTAATGACTCCAAATAAATTACACTCTTGGGAAGACATTAAAGCTCATCAAGCAATATCCAATTACAAATTTAAACGGGAAATCAAAGAGAAATTAAAGGCCAAAACTTAGAAAACCATATCATTATAGCAGTTTCATATTGTCATACAAAACACCCACCAAACCAGAATTAATCCGAACAGAATTCTTATAGGATGCTCTGATACCAATTGTTGGATCAACACCAGCACGCAGTGGAAGAAATCAGGATCCATAAGCATTCTAGTTCATTAATTTTGGTTGAAAAGAACATGCTAAAAATAGAGTATAATGGGTTTCAAGAACATACCTTGGTCGAACCAACAAAATCTCCGTTTTCAGCTGCAAAATCCTCTGAATCCTTGTGTAGACCACCACAAGATCTTCCCTACTATCCTCTTGGTGCTCTAAATTGAGTTGTGGGACTCAAAATAAGCTGGAATCAAAGGAAATGTGGAGAAAGCTCACTGAACCAACCCATTGAAGAACACATTCTTCATCCGAATTTTTCAGCAAAAATTCAATCGGTTCTTCATCCATTTCTTCACTCCAATCTCTTCAATATATTGCAGATTATCATGCAAAGAGAAGTACTGCATGGGATATAGCTCATGCTTGGAGTAAATCAAGGAAGAGGTGGTGGGTTTCTTGTAAGCTACTGTGAAGATGACTTGGAAAACCCATTTTCAAGTTTTGTGTAATTTTTCAATTTCCAAAAACTATTTTGATTTTAAAATCATATTTTATTTCTAAAATCAAAATTTATTAATTTTAGAAATTAATTTCATAAACTAATTTTCTAATAAAATTAATAAATAATTATTTAAAAATTTTAAATAATTCTAATTAATTTAATATCCAATATTAAATTAATTTTTACACAAATTCATCTTCATATATTTAAATCATATTTAAATATATTTTCTCCAATTTCGTTTGATTCTAATTTGAACGTTTCAAATTAACTTATCACACTACTCTAGAGCTAATCCATTTCCGAGCTAGTAGAGGGACCTCATGGACCTAGCGATCATGGACTCCAACAATCTGAGATTAATCGTCTAAACTCATTAGACCGATCTAACCTCCATTCGTTAACTTATGGGTCACTCTACTAAAACTCATGGTTGAAATCCCCTCACTATAGATATATTATGTCCACTCGATATAACCATGATTAGTAAGTTAACCCTTTATAGGTTGTTCGTAATAACGGCTGGGTCAAATCTCTGTTTTACCCTCAAATTACCTCTTATTCCTTAAGTCCCACTGATCCCCTAATCAACAATTGTTTTGTGATCCAATCACAAAACCGAGTCCCTTTCATGCCAAATGAGAGGGCGAGATCCTTTATTCAAGCCCCAGAATCAACACTTAAGGGAACAACCTCTCTACTATCCTTAAAGCAGGTAGGAGTGAATTCCCTCTTGCACCCTATGTCCCCAGTTATCTATCCAGTCTCACCCCCAAAATGGCAGTTATATTGAGTCGGCGCTGTTGAGCGAACCCTCACCTATGCAAATCTAAGGGCAATCTCATATAAACAAGATTTCATAATTAACTCAGGATTAAGGTCAAATTGCCTAGATCATCGCTTTGAAATAGCCAGTCTTAAACAGTAAATAGCGTTATAAAGTAAGAGTGACTCATTTCATGGTCCGATCTTGTACAAAATCTTTTGCACAAGGACACCCCCACTCCTCATGTCCAACATGAACGAATTAGGATCATTTCGTTTGTAGCACTTTACAACTCCTTGTAACAACTACAGAGCAGGCCATATCCAATAGTGTTACCAGAATAAGGTACCCAACCTTATCCATGTACTATAGATCATTTTGACTATTTACTCGAACTTGATCCACCTTTATGTCTCCACATAAAGTTCAAGTACTCATCCAATAGTCAAGGGACTTTTAGGTTTATTGGATTTCTATTCAAGCAATAAATCTATTCAATAACACCTTTATTGAATTATCAGAATAAGCTCTATTGTTTACATACCATGAGTTTTAGGACATAAAACCCAACAATAATATATATATACACACATATACATATATATTATTTTCCTATACATCCATCTTTGCATTTAAAGAAGGGGAAATTGCATTAAAAAAAAACCTATTTTAAAGGCCCAAAATGGCAAATAACCCAACTTTGGAAAAAAAAAATACCAAATGACCTTTTGCTGATGTCACAAACACATGAAGTTACACGTTCGCCCTTTCTTCTTTCCTCCTTCCCAGCACACCATATCTTTCTTCTTCCTTCATAAACCTAGGTTTTGAAAAAACTCCAGCACAATTTCTTCTTCTTCTTTGCGACCGTGCAGCTCCAACAAACAATGCTCTACCTTACATCTCTTATGAACGATTTGTGTCCAGCTCCAACCAATGATGTGTTAGAGAAAAAAAGAAGTGAGAACTTCTCCCCAACCCTGCAGCTCCGACCAATACTGTGCGACCAGAGCTACAGCAAGACGAGCAACGAACGAGAGCGAGACGTGCGCAAATGAATTGTTAGCGAGAGGGAGAGTGGGAGCGAGATGGACTTTTCCACATGGGTAAGTTTATTTTTGTAAGGGATTATTATAGATTCAATCCATTTTCAAAACTTATTTTCATAAATGTCCAAAATTTTTTATCTTTTCATATATAAGATTTAATGGATTTTTCAAACTAAAATAGCCTTGAGTATAGTGGGCAGTTGAAGAGCGAATGTAGCATAGGAAAAATATTTCCATATTGATGAAGCATAATTAATGTAAGATAGAGAAAATGCATTTATTTGTTGAGAATTTATTCTTTTTGTTTATTTGGAGAGATAAAATGTATTTATTTGTTGAGATTTTATTTTATTTTTTGTTTAATTGGAGAGAGAAAATGCATTTAATGAAATTTCATTTTCTATTTACCTTGTTTTCATGTATCAACTTATTGGTTTATCTAACGGGTTCATGGTTATTTTAAATATACCTTAGAATTTTTTGTTAGCTATTTGAAAATATCCTAATCAATATATGAAATATTCCACAGTATATAAATTAAAGTTTGACTCAATGCTTGACATAAATCACCATATAAACAAATATATGAAATATATCACGACATACAAATTATATATTGGCTAAATGTTCAACATAAATCATAGTATATCACAAATTTCATTTACATCATAATATATATATATATATCATTTAGATAGTCAGAAATCTCAACAAATCAAATTTTGTATATATCATAATACATGAAGTCGAAATTTTGGAGGAAAAAACTCTCTTTTATATCAAATAAACGAATACATATATCACAATATAATCAAATTTCCTATAAAGGCTACAAAAAAAGAAAAAAAAAATACATATATCATAGTATATATTGAATATATATATATATATATGAGGGTTTTGAGAGAGAAATTGAAGAATATGAAAAGTTGTGAGTATCTGAAAAATATTATGATTAATATAATTTTCCTAAACGAACGTGCCTCACTTAAAATCCTTTTCTCTCTCCTTTTTAGAAAACGTAATAATTTATTGTTGAGGAATGAATGCTAATTTTGCCTAATTTTATTGTATTTTTTAAGGAAGTTAGACATTCTTATAAATAAGGAAAAACTTGAATATTAATGAAATATAGGTCGCTTATTAGGGTTTCATGTGTAGAAAGCTATTTTGATAATTTCTCTCAAAGTTGATGATAGTAAAGGACCATTCGATATTCTTTTGAAAATCCCGGTCATTTGGCATTTTGAGTCCAATTTTGAGTCATTCGTACAAATCTTCCTTTAAAGAAGTCTTATGTATGAAACAATTTTAATATAAAATTTTAATTGAGTCTATATTGATCCACTTATAAACATTAATTCCACTAATTAACAAAGTTTCTTTATTTTCTTATTTACTTCATACAAATATTTTTAAAATGCAACTCAAATTTTGAAAAAAAATAAAAATGGTTCGTTTCTAGAATTTGTTTGAGAAGTTCAAAATATCTTTTGATGGAGATGAAAACATTGTAAAAGTGGTTTGAAATAAAATATATAATTGCTATTCCTAGAGCCAAAAACAAAAAAAATCAAATAGTTTTCAAACGAAAAGAGGTTTGATCCAGCATAAATTGCAACAATCAATTAATCTTATATTCTATTTAAAATTAAAAATTTTGTAAGCCTATTTTTTAAAATTGAAAATTTGAAAGACTAAAATATACACAAGTACACAACGAACATAGCTAATGAAACGAAGTAACTTTTTTTAGGACAACAGGGACAAGGGATTCAAACCGCAAATCTCTAGGTTGCTAATGCATCCATATGCTAGTTGAGCTATGCTCGTTTTGACAAAGAGAAAAAAAAACTTTTAATACATTTATTGATGTTTAATAATTTGGAAACCTAGGTAATGAGATAATACACGAAATTATAAACTTACTAGTGAATGAAGGGATCAGAATCAAAGACGATTATAGGACTTCTCACTTTGTGTACACCATCATCCCAAACCAAGGAAGCCGATTCAATGCTTCTACTGATTTTTCCCTCAATTATAAGCTCAAATTTTAGCTCTTCACCCAAGGCTTTGAATGAAAGAATAGAAGGATTGACTGAAATATTAATCCCTGAAGGAGCAAAAGTTGTGGCTTTATATGTAGAATTTGTTGACCCAACATTCGTGACCCTTCTTTTGTAAGTTTGATTGAATGAGGTTGAGATATGTGTGGAAAGAGCAAATGAAGGATAATTTAGGTCAAAAACTTGGTCAGAATTGGTTGGAGAACATGTAGAATTATCTTCAAAGATTCGTTGGAGTAAAGTGGTGTTATAACCTTCGCCACATAGGAATCTTATATAGTCAATTTCTGAAGCATTGTAGATCAAACCAGGATTCACTGCACCAAGTGGATTTATATGGCCTGAACCATATGCAAATTCTGCATCTTTGTTAAGTTCAGCTCTCATAGGAAATGCTGTATTACATACATTCAAATTGTGTTAACTTAACTCTATTTTTGTGACAATAATATGAATAAAAGAGAATCATAATTTAGAAGTTGTGACACTTTGATTTCTATGTGGACATCAAAATACTATTAAAAAAAAGGTTTAAATGTTCAGTTTGATCTATGTTACGAATGAATTTTGGACCAAGATGATAGATCTATCAATAAGGAAAAAATAAAATCGGACTGTGACCAAAACAGGATTATGATGGGCTAAAGGTGGGGAGTTGGGTCCAACTCCCCATATGAGCCCTAATTGGCTCAAAGGCCCAACTTGCCCTCGACCTTGGAGTCCAAGGTCGATCCTGGCCCCTTCGAGGCCGAGAAGTCCAACTTTCACATAGAGCATGCTGGCCACACACCAGAGCCCAAGAATCCCATGTAAGATTTGAGCAGGTTATCAAATAATCAAATTTCAAAAGGGAAAAAGAGAAGATCTAGATCAACTTTATCTACATATAAATACATCATTATAGCTTCATATGAGGTAATAGGAATCTTATACTTAGACTCTCTACCTTCTACATTCTTTCACTCTCTAGCTTTAAGCATCAGAGTGCGTGTGGTAAACACCACATCAGTGTGCAAGTTTTCTCTTTTGTAAGCAACGCTCTTTCCCCCTTCAAACAATTTTACTACTAGTGTTACGTGAAGGTTAAATGTGTTTCCCTTGTTCGGATTTTTGCATCAATAGTCTTTATACTTTCAACTTTAGTTCATTTTGGTTTATATGTTTTCAAAATGTTCATTTTAGTCCTTGTACTTTTATTTAGTTTGGTGCATTTGAATTCTTATACTTTCGAAAAGTGACCATTTTGGTCCCTTCATTTTCATTTTTACTTCATTGATAAGGGATCAAATTGACCACTTTTTTTAAAGTTCAAGGACCAAATTAAGATGAACATTTTGAAAGTACAGATATCAAAACGAATCAAAGTTGAAAGTATAGGAATCAAAACGAACATTTTGAAAGTATAGGTACAAAAATAAACGAAAAGTAGTATTTAAACCAAACATTTTTTCCCGTGGGTTTTGGATTTAGTTTATATTTGGTCCCTATGTTCAAAATGTTACATTTGTACTCCTTAGATTTTGAGTTTGATTGCAATTTAATCCGTAGGTTTCAAAATGTTACAATTTTACCCTTGAAATTTGAGTTTTGTTTCAATTTCTCTCTAGATTTCAAGATTTACACTTTTAGTTTCATTTTTTTAAAATACTCACATTTAATTTTTAGTGGGTTTATATCAATTAATTAATTTACAAAATTTAAAATATTTATAATTAATTAAGTTTCACTATTTGTTCATCAATATTAATGTTAATTAAAAATTTTCATTTCATAACTATTTTACATTAATTAATAGACATTAATGTCTAATACTGAAGTGAGTATTTAGTAAAAAAAATCAAGGTTGAAAGTATGAGTGTTGAAACCTAGGGACTAAATTGAGACAACTCAAATCTCAAAGGTAAAATTGCAACATTTTGAAACTTAGGGACTAAATTAAAATCAAACTAAATCGGGCTGTTTGATAGAGAATCTGAAAACATAAATTTAAAAGATATGGATTAAATGAAAACAATGTTGTATTTCATACTTTTAGAAATATGTTTGGTGGCAGATTCAAAAATGAATTATAAAGAGTTGAAAATTGCTAGTTGTAGTTACTTACTAAATATTAGTTGATAATACACTATTATTAATTAATTTATGAACATGTTTTATGTTAAAAAAATTGTGTAGTTTCTATTTTATAATATTATATAATTTATAGATAAATTCTAAATTTGGTCCCTAGAGTTTGGAGGAAATTAAAATTCAGGTCTTATGATTTATTATTTGAATTTAGACTCTATTGTTTGATAAAAGCTTTATAAATAGTCTCTATGCTAGAAATTATTTAAGAGGATTTTAATAAACCATATAGGGACTATATATATAGTAAATATCAAATCATAAAGATTATAGTCTAACTTTTAAAATCATAGGAACTAACTCCTATCTTTATCCAAACCACATGGATCAAATTTGCAATTTAACCTAACTTATAATACATAACATTATATATATATTAATTTTAAAAATTGAGTTTATAACACGAAAAGATTCAAATTCTGGATACAATGAAAACGTAAAAATGTTGCTTTTTGCAGTGTTTGGATTATAAAATCTGAATATTGTATTTGGAAACAAAATCTAAGTTGTCAACCAAACACATATTTACTAAATTTAGTGAATATGAAAACATAAATCATAGTCTAGATTGCCAACCAAAGAGGTCCTTAAAGTCAAAAAGTGAAACACTTTGAAACCTAAAAACCAAATGAAAATTAAACCCAAAACCTATGAACCAAAAATGTAACTTTTTTCCAAAAAAATTACTTGTTTGGTAGTTGGTTTACACCCATTTTTTACGGTTGAGTTTACACGTGACAAACTTTTTTTCCTTCTAATATTTTGGCTGTGGTTGGACTAGGTTACAAAATGAGTGTAACCTAATTAGAAGGTGTTAAATGATATGATATTAAATTTACCTTCATCTATCAACATATGTTTTTAGGTCAATCGGTAATTTAAGATGGTAGTAGAATAGGTATTAATATAATATTAAATTTATATTTACCTATCAACTTAAGTTTAATGGTGAATCGATGATCTAACAAAAGGCAAATAGATTAGTATTAATTACCTGTTGTCATAAGTGCTGATTTAAGGGCAGCAGGAGACCAAGAAGGGTGAAATGATTTAACATAGGCAGCAACTGCTGTAGCATGTGGGCAAGCCATTGAAGTCCCTGAAATAATATTAAAAAGAAGTTTTCTATTGTCATCTTTAGCTGTTGAAGGAGAACTTATAGGACTCCATGCTGCAAGAATTTCAACTCCTGGACCACTCAAATCTGGCTGCACTTCCAAAAAAGAAAAATCAATCACAAAAAAAATTACTTATAAAATATCGTTATATTATAAATGATATGTGACTCTTCATTTCCATGAGTTTAGTATTGTAAAAGAAAGTTAGAAGTTGATTATACCTTGAGAATGTTTGGGGTTGTTGGATTTGGACCTCTTGAAGAGAAAGATGCAACAAAAGGAGCTGCTTCATGCTTTCCTTCAATACTTTTTGATATTGTTGCTGTTGGAAGGCTGTAAATAATCATGTAGATAATTAATTAATTAATTAATTAATTAATCCATCCTTAATTAATAATTAATAATATGTGAATTTTGTAATTAGTGAGTATAATAATTTACCTAGTTAAGTTGAGATAAGAAGAAATGAGAGCTCCTTCTTGTGTGCCAAGATGGGAGGCAGGCAAGGGAAAAGAGAATGTGAGATCTTTTGGACTTTTGTCTTGCATTATAATTCCAACCGCCCCTTCTATAGAACCTAAAAGTGTTTGTGGTACCAAAATATCACAAAGGGCAATTTTACCCTTCACCAATTCCCTGTCCACTGTGTTTCCCAAGCAAAATCTATTTCACAAAAGAATTAAGAAAGAAAAATCTGAAATATTAGATAACATACTTGGGACTATAAATTTAGCGAATATAACTCAATTGGTGAAAGTATATACATGCTCGACGGTCGCAAGTAATTGAACTTAATAGGAAAAAAAAAGACCATAAATGAAATATTTACTAATACAAAATAAATAAATAAATCGATGATTATTTTGATATAATTAATCAATTCCCCTAAATACATCATTAAATTATATAGTGGGGAATCAAGATCATTAAAGATGAAAATTGAGTAGTAACCTGGAGATGGATCCATTAAAGCCACCGGTAACATTTGGTACATTTCCAGCATACACAAATGGATATTGTGTTCCATTTAAATCAAATGTATTGATTGTCACTCCCTGTTATAAACATATGAAAAGTATATATATTAATAAGTTACTTTAGGATAAAAATACTTGAAACCAACTTTTAGAAAAATAAATTTTAAGTATTTAATGATTAATCTCTCCCTAATTTATATTAGAAACTTCAGAAATCGTCATGAGTCAACTCCAATCACCACATTCGCCAATCGTTGTCGGCCAACCTCCAAATACCATCTCCGACGACCGACAACGATGACCACCAACCACAGCCACGAGCGAATTCTTTTATAATAATTTAAAATTTATAAAAATATTTTTATTATATAACAAACGAAACAAACTTTACATAAAAACACTTTTATAAAAGACATGTATTTTTATTTTAAAGAGTTTCTATCGAAACTATTTAAATAATGAATTTTCTAAAAATATTTTTTTCTTCAATCAGACCCTTAGAATTTGGTTAAGATTATAACTCTTTACTACAAAAGGAAAAAAAAATAAAGAAAATAGAGTTAATACAGTTAATATTCAAAAGACAAAAAATCAATTAGTTAGAAAACAGAGGAGACTAATTAATTGACATACATTGAACCTTCTTCCATCTCCAAGTTGAACACCAGTTACAAATTTCCTATCGGTAGTACTGGCTGCCACCGTTAAAGACCAAGGTGAGAAGTTTGTAAGGGTGAAAGAGCTTGGACCATCATTGCCGGCAGACGTTGATGTAAGGATTCCGTTCTTCATTGCATGGAAAGTTCCGATGGCGATGGGGTCACTAAAGTAATTAGCTATCGGCTTCCTTGGTCCAAGGGACATGGAGATGATGTCAACCCCATCGGCAATAGCATCATCAAATGCTGCAAGAATATCAACACTAAAGCAAGTGTCTGACCAACATACTTTGTAGGCGGCGATACGTGCCGACGGGACTCCTCCTCTTGCCGTGCCAGAGCCGAGACCAAGCATACTCGCTTGCCTGACCAACCCGCCTGCTACCGTCGATGCTACGTGCGTCCCATGGCCGTTTGAATCTCTTGGACCTTTGATATCGTTTATTGGATACTGACCATTGCGACGATATGATCGAGCTCCAATGATTTTACTACATACAACATCCAAGCTCATGTTAGGCTCGTCGTATGTTAGGGAATGTTTTTAAAAGTAGTGTTTTAACCAAATTAGTTTATTAACCCATGATTTATATATCATCTTTTTAATATTTGATTCTACAATTTTAAAAGTGATTTAGTACAATCAAAACTAAATGGGATTTTCAATCATCGCTCAAGAACATATTTGAGATTAACTTTTAGAATAAATGTTTACATTGAGATCTTCTAAAAAGGAAATTCTTATAAATAGAAATATTCAAAAAATATTTACACAAAAAACTCTAAAAGTATTTTATATTTTTTGAACTTTTTGCTATAAAGTGTTGAAAAGTTTGTTATTATTAAACTTTATTTGTGGCATTTAGTGTGACTTTTGGGTTTTGTGACTTTTAGCTTTTTGTAACCAATAATTATTTTTGAATTATAGGAGTTATGTGAGTTATGAGCATTTGATGACATTTATAGCTTTAAACCATTGGCATTCTTATGGTTATGTTTGTAAGCCTATATAAAGGCATGCTTAGTTGAATGGAAAACATATATATCACATTTTTCATATTTGTCCTCCTCTTTTTTTTTCTAACATAGTGGTATCAAAGCTAGTAGAAAATATTGAGAGAAAAATAGCCAGCGGTGGGATAGGTTCACTTCAGCTACCAATGCTTACCAAGCTCAACTATGACAATTGGAGCATCAAGATAAAAGCATTACTAAGAGCACAAGACGTGTGGGAGATCGTGGAGAACGGTTTCCAAGTGGCAGAAGTTAGAGCTGATCAAGCGCAGTTAAAGGAGACAAGAAAGAAGGACAAGAAGGCCCTTTATATCTTGTATCAATCGGTGGACGAAGATATGTTTGAGACCATCGCCAATGCGGAAACGTCAAAGGCGGCATGGGACAAGCTCCAATCGACTCATAGAGGATCCGATCGTGTGAAAAAGGTACGGTTGCAAACCTTAAGTGGTGAGTTTGAATCTTTACAAATGAAGGAGATGGAGGTGATAGCGGAATATCATACAAAAATAATGGCTGTCGTCAACCAATTGAGACAGAATGGTGAAGAAATCACTGATGTTCGTGTCATGGAGAAGGTTTTACGAAGCCTAAATACAAAGTTTGAGATTATCGCCACGATGATCAAGGAGACACAGGATCTCGAGAACATGACAACTGAACAATTTATAGGCTCGTTACAAGCCTATGAGGAGAAAAAGAAAAGGAAGATGGAGCAAATAGAGACTGTTGAATAACTTCTCCAACTCAAAATCAAGAAAGAGAATAGTCGTGGATGTGGTAGAGGTCGTAGTGGTCGAGGCCATGGTGTAAGAGGTGAAGCCAACACTGATGTTTCTCAAAACTCGTCTGAATCCTCAAGAGGAAGAGGAGGTCGAGGTCGTGGAAGACGTGGTGAAGGTCCGGGAGAGATAAATCTCAGGTAAAATGTTATAATTGTAACAAAAATGGATATTATGCAAATGAATGTTACTCATCTCAAACAGAGTCGATTGATCGAAAGCATCAGGACCGATCAATTGCTAGCACATCAAAAACCCATCAAGGGCAATCCAATTATACAGAGGAGAATGGAACCTTATTTATGATTTCAAAGAGAGAAAAAGAGAATCAAGATAGTATGTGGTATCTTGACACAGGAGCCTCGAATCATATGTGTGGAAAACACGAGATGTTTGTGGAGTTGAACGAGATGGAGAAAGGTATTATTGCCTTTGGAGACAATTCTTTGGCCGCCATAAAAGGAATAGGTAAAATTTTCATTTGGTTAAAAAATGGAGAAAATCAATATATCACACATGGTTATTACATTTCCAATGTAAAAAATAATTTATTGAGTGTAAGGCAATTGTTAGAGAAAAGTTTTGAACTTCAAATGAAAAAAAATTGTTTGTATTTGAGGGATAATCATGCGAGACTTATTGCTAAAGTCTCCATGACTAAAACCAAATGTTTCCTTTGAATATATGTAATGATGTTCCAAAATGCTTGAAGAAGTGTTATGAAGATCTCTCTTGGCTATGGCATCTACGGTTCGGGCACCTCAATTTTGGAAGTCTAGAAGATTTGTCGAAGAAGAAGATGGTGCAAGGTTTACCACACATTCACAAGCCAAACCAAGTGTGTGAAGGGTGTTTGCTTGGCAAACATCATCGAAGTAGTTTTCTGAAGGAGTCTATGACAAGAGCAAAGAAGCCTTTAAAACTCATCTATGTCGATGTGTGTGGAATGATCAAATCAAAGTCTCATGGTAAAAGTAAATATTTCCTTCTTTTTATCGATGATTTTTCTAGAAAAACATGGGTGTACTTTTTGAAGAAAAAATCAGACATATTTGAAATCTTCAAGAGATTTAAATCACGTGTGGAGAATGAAAGCAACCTTACAATCAAGGCCATGATAACCGATCGAGGTGGTGAATTCACATCAAATGAATTCAAACAATTTTGTGATGAAAAAGGCATCTGACGTCCATTAGCAGTCCCAAGGACACTGCAACAAAATGGCATGGTGGAGAGGAAGAATCGGACAATCTTGAACATGGCAAGAAGCATGCTAAAGACAAAGAAGATGTCGAGGGAATTTTGGGCAGAGAACGTAGCTTGTACGGTTTATTTGACAAATCAAGCACCAACCAAAAGTGTGCTTGACAAGACACTTCAAGAAGCATGGAACGGAAGAATACCCGGGATTAGTCACTTCAAGGTGTTTGGGAGTATTGCATATGCTTATGTGTCGGAAGAAAAAGGACCAAGCTCGATGATCGAAGCGAGAAACTCATCTTCATCAGGTATGATGCAAGTTCAAAGGGTTATCGTCTTTACAATCCTTTGAATGGGAAGGTAATGATTAGTCGTGATGTTGTTTTTTATGAGGAAGCCTCTTGGGATTGGAATATACAAGAGGAGGAGTATGATTTCCTTCCATATTTTGAAGAAGACGATGAAAATGAGCCGACCAGGGATGAAATGGGTGAAGGTTTTCCCATTCCAATGTCACGTCATTCGACCGATCGATCATCATCTGAAGGTTCATCCAACGATTCAGAGAACAAAATTGGCCCAAGAGGAACTTGAAGTCTACAGGAACTTAATGAGGTAAATGAAAATCAAAATGACACAATTCTCTATTGTCTTTTTGGTGATTGTGAGTCTATTAGTTTCCAAGAAGCCATTACAAGCAAGAAATGGAAGGATACAATGGATGAAGAAATTCGAGCGATAGAGAAAAATGACACATGGGAGTTAACCAAGCTTCCAAAAGGGCACAAAATGATCGGAGTGAAGTGGGTATACAAGACAAAGAGAAAAGTCAATGGCGATATTGAGAGGCATAAGGCGAGACTAGTGGTGAAAGGGTATAGCCAACGACATGGCATCGATTATGATGAGGTATTTGTCCCTGTTGTTTGCTTTGAAACTATTCGTTTGATTATTGCTTTGGCAGCCCATAATCATTGGAAGATACATCAAATGGATGCCAAATCAGCATTTTTGAACGGAATTCTTGAGGAAGAGGTCGATGTGGAACAACCATTGGGTTATGAAGTCAAGGGTGAAGAAGATAAAGTGCTTCGATTGAAGAAGGCACTTTATGGTTTAAAGCAAGCACCAAGAGCATGGAATTCGAAGATTGACAAGTACTTTCAAGAGAAGAAGTATATGAAGTGTCCTTATGAGTATGCTTTCTACATCAAAATGCAAGATGAAAGCATACTAATCATTTGTTTATATGTTGATGATTTAGTATTTACCGAAAACAATCCTAGCATGTTTGATGAGTTCAAAGAGAGATGGCAAAGGAGTTTAAAATGACGAACATTGATCTCCTGAGTTACTATCTTGGGATCGAGGTCAAACAAGGTGAAGATGGGATTTTTATATCCCAAGAGGGCTATGCTAAAGAAGTGCTCAAGAAGTTCAATATGAATGATGCTAATCCAGTTGGAATACCGATGGAATGTGGAGTCAAAATCACCAAGCAAGATAGAGGAGAGAAGGTAAATTCTACATATTTCAAAAGCTTGGTTGGAAGTTTGAGATACTTGACATGTACAAGATCGGATATTCTTTATTCGGTTGGAATTATTAGTCGATTTATGGAGGAACCGACAAAAACACATTGCAAAATGACAAAAAGGATACTTCGCTACATCAAATGGACGATTGGGTATGGTCTTTCCTATGTCTCTTCTAGCAATTTTGATATTGTTGGTTATTGCGATAGTGATTGGAGTAGTGATTTGGATGATTGAAAGAGCACTACGGGACTTGTGTTTTTTATTGGTGAAACGGCGTTCACATGGATGTCGAAAAAGCAACCCATAGTCACATTATCAACATGTGAGACAGAGTACGTCGCAGCAACTTCACGTGTATGTCATGCAATTTGGCTAAGAAACTTAGTGAAGGAGTTGAAGTTTCAAATGGAAGGTCCAATGGAGATTTTTGTTGACAACAAATCGGCTATTGCCTTAGCCAAAAATCCAGTATTTTATGGGAGGAGCAAGCACATTGATACCCGATTTCACTACATTCAGGATTGCATTACGAAGAAAGAAGTAGAACTCAAATATATCAAGCCACAAGACCAAGCGGCAAACATTTTCACAAAACCCCTCAAGTTGGAGACTTTTATCAAAATGAGGAGTTTACTTGGTGTAACAAATCAGGTTTAAGGGGGTGTTGAAAAGTTTGTCATTATTATACTTTATTTGTGGCATTTAGTGTGACTTTTGGGTTTTGTGACTTTTAGTTTTTTGTAACCAATAGTGATTTTTGAGTTATAGAAGTTATGTGAGTTATGAGCATTTGATGACATTTATAGCTTTAAACCATTGGCATTCCTATGGTTATGTTTATAAGCCTATATAAAGGCATGCTTAGTTGAATGGAAAACATATATCTCTCATTTTTCATATTTGTCCTCCACTTTTTTTTTCTAACATAAAGTGTAAATTTTTTTAATTTTTTATATTTAAAAAGGTCCGAACTAGAGAACATTTTCAAAGCAATGAAATTTTGAATATAGAGAAATAAAATAACAAAGATATAAAAGAAAATTGGTGACGAAAAATTGGGGAGAATAACTTTATAAAGAGAGAAAAAAAACTTAGCAGTGAGGAAAAAATCAAGAGCACAAAGTTAGAGAAAGATGTTTAAAAACAGCTCGAGAGAGAAAATTTTGAGAGAAGTTAAAACCATTTGAAGAGAGAAAAAAAATGAGAATAATGTAATTTTAAAAAAATAATAATAAAACAAAATTAGTGGTTAACATGATAAAAACTTTAGAGCTGATATAATTAGGGGGAGCGTAAGATAAGAAGAAATAAAAAATTTTAAAAAGAAATATACACATTTTCTAAAAATTTTAGGACAAAATAAAGTGACATAAGAGGAGGAGAATTTTGAAAAATGAAATACCAATATTAAAAAAAAAAAAAAAAAAAAAAAACATTCACAATCACCTAACAAAAATTACTTGAAATCAAACTATTTTTTTTTAGATGTTTCAAAAATCATTTTTCTATCATTGTCAAAGTACCACAATTTCTAAATTTTGGTGTTTGACAATCAACTAGAAACGTGATTTTAGCCACGTCAAAAGTGATTTTGATCATTACAAAAGCACTCCCAAGCATAATTTTAGATAATTAATGTAATGTCTCAGATTTAAAATTGATCATCTCATTTAGATGTGATCTCGGTTCATTCAATGTCCCCCTCTTAAATTCGAGACGTTACAATTAAATAATAGGCAATATGGAATCAATGTAAAAAATTCTGATGTATTTTGTTTGTGAACTTACTTGTTACAAGAGAAATTGGATGAGACTTCACAAGAACCCTTCCACTTTGGCGGTGGCGGGCCATATCCATGGTCGAGGAAACTAGGGGATTCTGGCCAAATTCCGGTGTCAAATACTCCCACAATGATATCACTTTCCACTGATGGAACTCGATTAACTTGTTGGGTCAACCCCATGAAATCCCAGGATCTTGTTGTGTGAAGTTGTATTTTTTCATTTAGAAAAACTGAAATTACATCCTTCATTTCTAAAATTAAGAAAAAAAAATATATATATATATATTATGGACCGACGTGGAAAATGTACAACCATATAGTTCAAATATATTACACATAATTAAACGATAAAAATCCTTAATTTTTTAAAAAAAAATGGAAAGAATTTTATGCTGCCTTATGGACTAAGAATGAGTAACATCCGATTTAGCCACAATGAGAAAACGGACTGGAAAATCCCAAGCCCAAATACTATCCTGATGGTTAGTCCTGGCCTCTTTTGCTAAAGCATTAGCTAACCTATTACACGGACGATTAATATAAAAAGTCTTAAATTTAAATAATATAATTCTTTGAAATTAGAAATGGTGCTAATATATTATACATGTCTTCACATCATAGGACTTATTTTCCTTGATCCCATGGGAAAAAAAAGCATATCCTTAAGGTTTATGAAGATGTACGTACCTGAAACTTTTTTTACTTCAGTTTCAGTTAGCTTCGCAACGAAGCCATTAAAACTTCTCTTGTAGCTATGGAGCAAAGAGTGTGGAGCGAAAGTACTGAAAATAAGAGTTTTTTTTTTCTTAGTCAGTACATTTGATGATCATAACATATGAGTTTGATCTAACAAATAATGAATTGATTATCTAGTATAAGTTTAGTTTTGAACATTCAAACATGTGTCGTCAAAGACATGTTTTTTAGTTTTAAAAATGTGTCTAATAGATTTCTCAATTATATAATTTGTATTTTATAAGTTCTAGATTTAAAAAAATATATGTCTAATAAAATAAGTCACTGAACTCTCTTCACTTTATGTTAACATATCAAATTAATTTTCAATTTTTTGTCTGATAAATTCATTTCCAATTCGATATCTTTAGACACAATATTTGAAACCAACAACTTAAGAAACATTGAATATGGCAATGACTTCTAGCTAATTTAGTAATGAAACTTATTATACATACTTTTCAAATTAGATCTATTAAACACGAACACAAAAATTCAAAGACTAGATTAATAATTAAACCTAGCCCCTATTAAATTAAAGTTGGACGATTATAATCACCTCCCGATGGCTTCTTGTAGCATTCTCATATGATGAGATGAGGTTGAAACTTGGTGTTTTGGATGACTTCCCATGTATACAATATACGTCTGCAAAGTAAAAAAAAAATATATATTAATAATTACATATTAAACCAAAAAGAAAAAGAAAAAAATTGAGATAATATATTAGAGGCAAAAATAAGAGTTGCCTTTCGTTGGTCATCTTCAGAAATTGAGCAGAAAAATAGCAAAGAAAAGCAAAAGCTAAGGAAAAGAAGGCTTGAAAGAGATGACATATTGAATGATTTTGAGAATATTTGGTTTTTAGTTTGAGACTAAAAAGAAAGATGTTTTGATATAAATTATTGAAATGATATGAATTGTATTTATATACCAAAGTTTGATTGAAACTTTTGTGGAAAAATTAAAGCTCATTTGAAATGTCAACAAACAATTATTGGTTTTCATTTTCTTTGAATGTCGACAAATGTAACGACCTATAGCAAGTACTTGGTCTTCATAACGCGGTAGTGAACTAATCAACAATTGGAATAAAATGTGATGATGTTTCCAAAAGCAATAAATACCGCAAATATCTATTTGTCTCTAAATGACCATTGTCCTATCAATTTATTAAATTTCACTGTAATTACCTTTTAAAATCATTCATACATTAATTTCAAATGGGTGTATATTTCTTCAAATGTCGGTTTTATAAAATGGACAATTAAATTAAATAGATACATGATTCTCAAAGAAAATTAGGATTAAGAATCTAAATCGATTATTTTATGAAAGTTTAGGGATTATTTGTCACACACTATAAATTTTGCTCAAGGTTTTTTAAATAAAAAATAGTGGAGGGTATAAATTGATTCACCAAAAAAAAATGAAAGATTTAAATTGATACAATTATTAATTTAAGATTTAAATTGGTATCATCTAAACTTTAGGGTGTATAAATTGATATTATCCCTAATAAGTATGCATGGCAGACCTTTTATTCTTTGGGATGTATCGACTAATTAATCACAAGTTTTTTTTTTTTTTTAGATGCTGGCTAAAATATATGGTCTTGTTTGTGTTCATATGTTGATCAATTTAGCAATCATAACTAGAAAATATAGTTCATATATATATAAACACACACCATGTTTTAACGAGTCAAAATTAATAAACATTATGTATTTAAGTTGGTATGGGAATATTCTTATATTGAGTTACTTCATTTTCAATATACTAAAATTTTCTTTTTCTTTTTGAAAATTAAGTTTCTAAACTCTACTTTCCCACATCTAAATTTTTATTCTATATTGTCCACTTTCTACTAATGTTTTAAAAAATCGGTCAAATTTTAAAAGCTAAAAAAGTAAGTTTTGAAAACTTGCTTGTGCTTCTAGATTTTGACTAAGAACACGGACGAATTTAGTATGGATCCAGGAGGGGCTCAAACTCCCCTCAACTTTATGCTTTTTATATATAAATATAATTAGTATAGTTTCAAAACCACTAGCTAGCTAAGTGGTACATCTGTATTTTAGCCTTCTCCAAACTCAAGTTTAAGCCCCACTCATTACATTTATTAAAATCTTGGTTGATAATCAATTGACTTTCAAATGGTTATTAAACGAGACTTAAAATAATTAAATTTTAATTATTTATCGAGGTGGGTGAAAATAATTGGCCTTGACAAAATAAGCATAGTTCAACGATTATTGACATGATTTTCCATCTTAGATATGGAGATTCTGTTGGGTTTTATGTCCTAAAACTCGTGGTATGTAGACAATAGAACTTATTCTAAAAATTCAATAAGGTGTTATTGAATAGACGTTTTGCTTAATAGAAATCCAATAAACCTAAAAGTCCCTTGACTATTAGATGAGTACTTGAACTTTATGTGCAGACATAAAGGTAGATCAGGTTCGAGGAAATAGTCAAAATGATCTATAGTATATGAATAAGGTTGGGTACCTTATTCTGGTAACACTATTGGATGCAACATACTCTGTTGTTGCAAAGAGTTGTAAAGTGCTACAAACGAAGTGGTCCTAATTCTTTCATGTTGGGACATAAGAAGTAGGGGTGTCCTTGTGCAAAAAAGTTTGTACAAGATCAGACCACGAAATCAGGCACTCTTACTTTATAACGTTGTTTACTGTTTAAGACTGACTATTTCAAAGTGATGACCTAGGTAACTTGACCTTAATCCTGAGCTAACTATGAACTCTTGTTTATATAGAATTATCCTTAGACTTGCATATGTGAGGGTTGGCTCAACAGCGTCAGCTCAATAACCTCCTATTTTAGGGGTAAGACTGGATAGATAGCTGGGGACATAGGGTGTTAGATGGAATTCACTCTTACCCGCTTTTAGGGATAGTAGAGAGGTTATTCCCTTAAGTGTTGGTTCTGGGTCTTGAACAAGGGACCCCGCCCTCTCACTAGCTCGAGAGGGACTCAATTTTGTTGATTGAATCACAAAACAATTGTTCATTAGGGGATCAATGGGACTTAAGGAACAAGAGTTAATTTCAGGGATAAAACAGAGATCCGAACCAGCCGTTATTACGAACAACCTGTGAAGGGTTAACTTACTAATCATGGTTATATCAAGTGGACATAATATATCTATAGTGAGGGGATTTCAACTATGGGCTTTAGTGGAGTGATTCATTAGTTAACGAATGGGGTTAGTTCGGTCTAATGAGTTTAACCGTTTAATCTCGGATCGTTGGAGCCCATGATCTGTAGGTCCACAAGGTCCTCTTACTAGCTCGAAAATGAATTAGCTCTAAAGTAGCATGATAAGTTAATTTGAAACGTTCAAATTAGAATTAAACGAAATTGGAGAATATATATTTAAATATGATTTAAATATATGAAGATGAATTTGTGTAAAATTAATTTAATATTAGATATTAAATTAATTAGAATTATTAAATGGTTTAAATAATTATTTATTTTATTAGAAAATTAATTTATAAAATTAATAAATTTTGATTTTTAAATCAAAAGTGATTTTAAAATCAAAATAAGAATTTGGAATTAGAAAATTACACAAATGGAAAAATGAGTTTTTCCAACTCCATCTTCAAGTAACTCACTAATAACCCATCATCTTCAAGCTTCAATTACTCCAAGCATGAGTTGCATCCCATGCAACTATTCTCTTTGCATGATGGTCTGTAATATATTGAAGAGATTGGAGTGATTTTGAGACAATGCAATCAAAAGTATTTTGCGGGTGAAGAATGTGTTCTTCCATTGGGTTGCTGTTGTGAGCATTCTCCAGATTCCCTTGATTCCAGCTTATTTTGAGTTCCACAACACCAAGAGAATAGTAGGGAAGATCTTGTGGTGGTCTACACAAAGATTTGGTTCGGAATTTGTAGCTGTAAATCGAGATTTCAAAGGTTCTTTAAAGGTATTATATCTTGAAACCCATTAATTTCTGCTATAATATTTTTCATTTCGGCCAAAATTAATGAATTAGAGTGCTTATCGATACTCATTGCTTCCGTTGCGTGCTGATACAATCCAACAGATTCGATCTCTATTTCCACCATTGTTATCCTAAAAAAAAGAGAGAAAATGATTGGTCTTGTTTGAAATATATATGTTGATCAATTATTTATTAAACATAACTTAAAAAAATACAGTTCATATATACAATGCTTCAACGATTAGCGGTCCGTCTTCGGCATTATTTTATTGGAGGTGTTATCCTAGAGGCCGGTGGTTGAGTTATGAATGCATAAATACGTAGATCAGTAAATTGATTAAGATAGGAATCAAATCTAATTTATAGACAATAATAACTTTTAAGATGTGTTTGAATTACATTTTCAAGTGTTTAATTTAAAAAATAAGTTATTTTGAAAGAAATTGGAGTGTTTGACGATCATTCAAAATAGTTTTTAAATTAAATTTTAACAAAAGTATTTAAATAAAAATGAATTTTTTAAAAATATTTTTTCTTAAGTCAACCCAAACCATATTAAATCCTTGGTACAAAATTTTGATTGAAATCTTTATCATAGGATTAAATTGTTATAATTTTCAAAGTACAGTGTTAGATTATAAATATTGTTTATCGTCATACTAAAATATATCAAGTTCTATGATATATTATTATGAATCCACCACTAAAGTATAATTGATATTGTACAAATATTTTTGACATATTCAAAGAAAAAAGAGACAAGTCATTGTGACTCGGTCTTATTCATATAAGGTTCATTGAATTAATTGGGGCAATAGGAAAGGATTGGACCATTATGACTGACCCTAACCAAAAAACAAATTCCAAGTTGAAGGATCCATGAAGCTGCCAGTTTTTTCTCCTTTAAAATCTATTTTCATACTTTCATTTTAATTCTTAAATTTCTAAGGTATTTATTTTAGTTTTCAACTTTCAAATTTATTCTGGGAACTTTTGAATTTTTAAAAGATATATTTTAGTTTCTCAAACTTTTAAAATTACAATCATTTTTTTTTTTTTTGTTATTATTATAGATAATTTTAAATTTAGATTAAAATAGGTTAAGCTGAATACTATTTGGGTACAAACTGGACAAAACCAAAATTCAAAATCGCAAAACTAAATCCAAAACCCAAATGAGTCATAAGCAAGATGAACAATAGGCCAATCTGCCTATGACTTACCTTGACCAAGGCAGAGGTGGACCTTCTTAGTCCAAGGGTGTGCAATTTGCACACTCATGACTCGTGCATGAGTTAGAGAAAATGGTGAAAACTCAAGATATCTATTGGAAAAGGGGAAACTCTTAGGTTATCCGTCCTATATATACATCTTTATAATTTTAGGACGAGTAAATCTATTATAATTTTTAAAATCTCTTGCTGCATTCTAAACCTCAAATAAACTAACTTAAAAATCGGAGGTAATGTGACATGACAAGTATTACATTAATGTCCAAATTGTTCTTTATTGTAGGTCATATTTTTCTTGATTCAATAAATTTACTATTGAAACACGTGCAAATAAAGTGAATTTTTGCATATTTGTGCATCTAACATTTTTTATTTTATTTTTTATTTTTTGATAAATGAATTGCGACATAACTAACCTATAATATGTGTACATAAGAGTATGTTAATATGAGCATGTAGGGTTACCCTACGAAGTTAAACAGGCATTTAAATAGTGAAAATAGCATAACATAGGACCAAAATGATTGCTAAATGTTGTCCATTGAGTAGGTGGGCTCATCAATGTACAATAGGGAGAGCGAAAAAAAAAAAGGCGTTGGGATAAAAGAGGGAACTCTCTAGTTTAAGTGGGAAAAAAAGGTGTTAGGAGAAAAAATCTGTTATTTGTCACATCAATATAGTTTTAAAAATGTGGTGGGATTTACCAACTTTGATATGAAGTCTATAAATATTTATGAAGACAAATCCCTAATATGAATAAAGGGAGTACAATATTCTCGTAGTATTAAAAATTTTCCTAGTTTAAGTTAAGAGACTATTTGCCAGGTGGCAGGGCACGCTATCAAGTGGCGAGCCACGTCACATAAATCAGTATTATGTAAATTGAGGCCATTAATAACATTCAATTTATGTACTCATGTACCATCTAAAAGATCAGGAACATTTGTTAATTATTTATAACTATTTTTCTTTGATTTCATTTAAAATTATCTCAAAATCTTCTAGATAAAAGTATTCATGATGTCCAAAAGTATCATCAAAGTAGCAAGAAACTTTATTAAATAATTCTTCCTAAATAAGTAGAAAAATTTGAGGAAGAGAGCAAAAAGTTTTATGTTATGCATCGACATAAAATTCTAATGGGTAATCTAAACCCTAATTCCACAAATAAGGTTTTTTTCTTGTTTTATTATTTACTTTTTTACAAAAAAATTTCAAAATGCAACTTAAATTTTGAATACCAAAAATTTGGTTTGTTTCTACAATCTAATTAAGAATTCAAAATACTGTTTTTAGGAAGATAAAAACAATGTAAAAAAGTTATGGAAAAAAAAAATAAAAAACGAAAAACACAAATGGTTATCTAATAAGACTGATCAATTTATATATATATATAGAAAATTAGCTCTTATAAAACTTTCATATTATATTTATGGAAGTAAATTAGATTATTAAGCTAGAAAGATTTTTAAAAATTTAAATATATATTGAATGATAAATTAGAGGGTTTCATCTTTGAAATCAACGTCCTCATAATGTACCTCCTCATAATACTAACAGTTGATACACTATCTCCAATCAAAAAGCTCACATCAAAATTGAAGTCTTTATATTCATACAATCATCCATGTTAAGTGCCTATATCCAGCCCATTTGGCAGCAGCATGGATTCCAATAGCTAAAGCTACACCCAAAAGAGGCAGTGGAACATCCCTCTGATACACACCCTTTTCATCTTCGTACTCATCTTCTTTCTTTCCTTGTGAAAGCTTCTTCCAATGGTGAGCAATGGCCAAAGCCAGAAATGAACCCATAGCCAAGATTCTTACCCATGGCTCTCCTATGGCAGCAAACACAGCAGCAACAGGTAATGCAGAAGTTACATCATTTCTCTTTTTGACGAACCTAGAGAAACCGTATACACACAACAGAATCGTCCAGAAGAAAGGCTCGGAAATGTAACCTCGCACCACTGTATAGCCAGCAAGACCTGATATCGTTAGAAGATATGGTTGACTACTAACGGAATCTGGGGCACTTGCTTCTGAAATTGCAAGCACGGTTGAGGCTAGTATGATTATCGTGGTCAGTTCGGGAATGGGCGCATAAGCGACTATGCCTGAGTAGAAAGATCGAATAGTGTAGAATGCAGTCTCAATGCCTCTTATCATAGAAGTGATAGGATCTCCAATAACATAGAGGACGAGAGCCAAAGCACCTTTCAATATGTATCCCACAAAACCAAAGACCCCAAAAACAGCCTTTCTCCAGTTAGCAAGTTCAAACAAGACTGCTCTCCAAGCATAGAGAATAAATGCCAGAGCTGCATTATAACCAAGGATAAAAGTTGTTACTTTAAAAGCAATTAATTCATCTTCCAATAATGATATCGAAAGATAACGAACTTGAACTTCTATATAATTAAGGTTGAATTATTCTGATTAACAACAAAGGATGAGGCAGAAAAAGAAGCTGCTCATATTGTGGGGAGATGTGGTTTGGGACAATAGACAAATATCATATCTGCACAAGCTTCAACGGGCACTATGAACAAGATTAAGCTTAATCCATAAGCTTTCCAATTTTTCTCGTCAGAAAGGGAAGTAATGAACAAGATTCAAATACATTACTGAGAATCCAAATTCAGTATATTAAAATGATAGGAGAGAAAACTCATAAAACTTATGCAATGGTTTAGGCTAATTACATATGAAGGTTAGCATCCAACTTTCAAACACATACTCACATGTGCATACCATTTTTTTTCCTTTTTTCGATAAGAAACTGAGCTTTCATTGAGAAAGACAACTGAATAAGGAACAAAAGAAAAAAAAAAAAAAACCCCAACAAAAAATGAGAGTGCAAGAACTAACTAAAGAAAAGACTCCAATCCAACAAAATCATACCAAGTTTATAATAACAAAAAGGCCCTGTGATTGACGCCCACGGAGAGGTATCGAGTCTCTCAACTTGTCTGAAGATCCTATTATCACGCTCGATCCAAATACCCCATAAGACGGCAAAGAAACTAGTGTGCCACAAGACTTCGCCCTTATCATGAAAAGGCATTGGCAAACTAAGTGTATGTTTGGTAGTGATTTTGAAAATTGTTAAAATTACTTTTATCATATTCAAAATCACTCCCAAACATGCTTTTAATCACTTCAAATTAATTTAATATACAAATTGACACCTTTAAATGCAATTCTCATATCAACCAAACTGATTTTGAATAATTAAAAACATGTTTCGGAATGATTTTGCAAATGTCAAAGGCAATTTTAACCATTTTAGAATCACTCTGAAACATGCCTTAAGAGGTATCATAACCTGTGCAATGAAATTCAAAACTCTGGAGCTTAGAAACTATTGTAGATACAGGTGTTCTTGTTACAATGATAAATATTTCAAAAAGGCCTTTTATCAACTAATTAGGATCCTACCAGTACTCTAACGAGTTTTATAAATTAGGCGTCATTGTAAAAGCATTAGTCCTTCATTAACTGTTAATCAACTTTGGCAATCTTTTCTATCCTGAATTCAACTATCCCGAGCTCACCAACATATGAAGTGTTAAAATTCAACAGACCAGAAACAAAACAGATTCTGAATCATCTAAAACAACCAAGAAAAAGAAAAAAAAAGTGTAAAGAGAAGAAGATTTTACCCACAAAGAAAGGCCACCTCACAGGAGGATCAGGAGCTTCTTTGGTTAAATACCTGAACCGTTCAGGCATTGTACTCTCCCCTCTATCATCATTTTGAGCTTCAGAATCCCCAGCAAAGACGGTGAAAGATTCCAATTTCCTTGAAATCAGAAACCCACTTCGATTATGGGATAACACATTGGAATTTCTTGCGGGATTGAGCCAGAGATTCTGAATTTTGAAGGGGAAGTTAGAAAATGGAGCGTTTTGGGTTTGGGGTCGAAGGGTTAAAGGGGAAGATGAAATGGCAGAGAGAAGAGGAGGTTTTAGGTTTGAAGAAAGGCCAGAGATAAGTGTAGTCGCCATGACTGGTAAATTAATGAGCGAACGAAGAATTTGGGTATAACATCTACTCGGAGGGTTTTGAGGAGCGGTCAGCCTTGACCGCGAACCCGGAACCGGAAGGAGAGGGAGATGAGAAAAGAAAATTACTTCAAAATTTACTTTTTCCAAGTTAAAATGTAAGAAAAGAAAATTACTTCAAAAATCTCGTAAAGCCCCCGTTTCTTTTTTTAAAAAAAATTTAAGCAAGCAAAACAGAAAGGAAAAACAAACAAAGAAAATCTTTAACCTCCCTTACTAGTGAAAGCCAAGACCCACGTGGACGTCTTGAAGAAGAAGTCCAAGCTATTAATTCATTACCGAATGTTCTCTCCTCTTGGAATTTTACAAAACTAAAAAATATTCATAGAGAAAGCAAGAGAGCGAGCTTGATCGGTAAATAACAAACTTTTTAAAAAGTTTGAGTCTACACTAGATCAGACCAAATCTAAAAATGGATTAGACGAAATGCGCATATTTCTTAAACTTTAGAGACTAAAAATGTATATTTTAAAATGTGAGAGACCAAAGCCACTTGTTGTTTAGTATGACCTCTTTTTAGTATAACAATTATGAAGATGGAGGATCAAACCTCAAATGTGATAGTTTATGCTTTATTTAACATGCTAATTTAAGATGGAAGATAAAACCTCTAACCTAGAGAGATAGAGAGTCTACACTCACTTTTACATAGCCACTAATGTATTAAGTAGTTCTCAATTTGATCATTAATATTTTAAATTTAAAAATTTTTACCCTTGATTGTCCACCTATATTTATACAATTTCATATAACATAATTTATTGATTTAATTTTTTCCTTCAAAGTACCAATAACATTTTTTTAAATTATTAAATATAATCTAAGTTTTTTTAAAAAAGTAATTATCGAAACAATTAGCCTCAACTCTATATATTATTATTATTTAGCACCAACCTTAAAGAATGAAAGCGTGTGAACGCACGTGCCAATATAATTCAATTTGAAAAACTCGAAAAAAAAATTATAGAAGAACATGATAAACATTTATAAATTACAACATGCACAGGGTTCACCACCACTTAGTTTCTATTGGAAATTTCCTAAAACTCACAATTCGTAAATGTTAGAAACATATTCTATTTATCAATAAAAGTATTGAGTTTTTTATTCAATAAATTGTTGTTGATATTACACTCTGTTATAAAAATTCAATAAACGAATCTATGGCTATAATATGTATACTTTAACTATTATGTGGAGACAAAAAAGTGAAGGAACTCTTAAACAAGAGTATCCATGAGCAGAAGCGGATCTTTCCGATTTCATTATGACAGAATTACCACACATACATTCTAACAAAAATATATGCATTGTAACACTAATTATAGGAAACAATTAAAATACAAAAGACTGAGAAACGTACAGGTTGAAGACAATCTTCACTCAAACTCAGTCCAGCGAAAGCAGAATCCTCTACGCTCCTTATCGCTCAGCAAAGAGTCGTCTAACAGCACCACGGTCGTCTACACGATCGACAGCGCATAAATCAACAAAAACTGGGGACAATACCACCACTCAAAGCCCTCGATATTCTCGGAGTGAGAATCCAAAAGGTGAAGTTTGATGGAATTGGTAGAGGGAGGAGGAAAAAATGATCGTGTAGAACGAACAAACAAATGGGAGATAGTAGAAGACTATCGTATAGTCAGGTGCTTGTCATTTAGAAAAAGGTACACGATCGTGTAGGTTTTACTAAGCGATCGTCTAGCAAAAGGTAAACGGTCGTTTAGGTCTATTCGGTGTGCTAAGCGATAGTTTAGAAAAAGTAAGTGATCGTTTAGAAATCGCGGGCGATCGTTTAGTGCGCGGGTGTGCAATCGTTTAGGATAATGGGCACTATCGCATAAGCTCTTCACGCTAAGCGATCATAAACTTTTCACACCGTGAGCGAATTTTCGAAAAATCTTACAAAATGAAAACAATTTTCATTTTATTCTTCAATTACAAGAACCAAATTCGATCTTCCATTTTCGCACGATTCTGGAGAAATTCTCAGCCAATTATCTCATAACCGCTTAATTAATTAAATAATGAATATAATCATATTATATTCTTAACCTATAGTTTGATATCATATATCTACTATAGTAATTTCTCCTCTACTTGATATAAATCATATTTATATCTAATTTCCTCAAAAATAATGTATTTCATACATTTAGTCAATTATATCATATATAATTAATTATATCATATATAATCGAACTTCATCTTGTCAATTTGAACATTTCAAACTGACCCAAAAACTGATTCTCAACTTTATTCAAGCTGCCAAGGGGACCTTATGGACCTATGGCTCGAAGCTCCAACGGTATGTGAATAACTAACTAAACTCTTTAGCCACGAGATCCACCATCCGTTAACTGTCAGACATTCCATTAAAGACCAACAGTTGAACTCTTCTTACCACAGATATATTTATGTGTCCATCGGATATAACCAATCATGAGTACGATGACCCTTCACAGATGCTCGTAAGTACAACTGGGCCAATTTACCATTTTGCCCCTGTAATTATATCTCACTCCTTAAGTACCATTGATCCCTCCAATGAACAATACAACATAGTCCAACTATGTGTGAACACCTCTCGGGCCAAGAGAAGGTGTGTGGTACCACATCGTTCAAGCCCTGGAATCAGCCTTTAAGGGAGCTATCTATCTATTTGCCCCTGCATCGGGGAAGGAGTGAGTTCCATCTTGTGTAGCTAAGTTCCCAGCTCTCAAATCAGACGAATCCCCAAAGTGGTAGGTTTTAGTCGATGACTTGGCCACTCGCACCCATGCAAATCAAAGGATCGCCCTCAATGGCAGGAGTTCCCAACTCACTCAGGATTGAGGTCATGTTACCTACGGTCATTCTAGTGAAGTGAAGTCTCTGTCATTAACAGTGTTATATAATGAGACATTAACATTTCGTGGTCAGGTCTTATACAAACTCTTTGTATAAGACGTCCCCGTTCATATGCCCCTTTCACGAATGTTCAAGATCAGACCATCTTTGACAAGTCACAACACTTGTGACCATTCCACAAAGCGGGCCGCATCCATGGCGTTACCAAGACAAGGTTTCCCTCTTATATCCATATACTACAAACCATTTTGGTTATCATTTAAGACATGATCCACTTATATGTCACCACATACATACTTAAGTTACGTACAGATAACCAAGGATTTTAGGTTTATTGGTTTGTGGTAAAGCAAATGAAACAATCAACTGAGCAAAATCAAGATGTGAAGTAAATATCATATATTATACATCACAAGCGTTCGTACAAACTGTTTACAAACTACAGGACACGAGACTTTAGGGCATTAACTCAACAATCTCCCACTTGTCCTAAAGTGAAGTGGGGTGTACAAAAACTAATACAAAACAGTAAACTAGGGCATAAAAGCCTAGTACAAGAAAATCTCCTACTTTCCCTAGTCCAGCCACGGGCGATCCTATAGACCTATGCTCTAAAGGTGACCCTCAAACACTGTAATCGTGAGAGCCTTCATAAACAGGTCAGCAACATTGTACTTTGAAGCGATCTTCGTGATGATCACGTCCTTTCGATGCACTATCTTGCGAATCAGGTGATACTTCCGTTCTATGTGTTTATCGCACCTGTGACTCCTAGGCTCCTTGGAGTTCGCCACTGCCCCACATTATCACAATAGAGAGTAATGGGCTTAGACATATCTGGAACAACTTCCAGTTCTGTCAAGAACTTCCTAAGCCAAACAACCTCCTTAGCAGCTTCACAAGATGTATAAACCATTTGTTCATTAGAGGATCAATGGGAGCTTAAGGAGTATTTTCAGGGGTAAAACAGTCATTTTGACCTAGCTGTAAATATGAAAAACCTGTGAAGGATCAACTTACTGATTATGGTTATATTAGACATAAATATATCTACAGTGAGGAGAGTGCAACTATCAAGTTATAATGGTGTGTCTCGGTAGTTAACAAATATTGATTCATTTGGTCTAAAGAGTTTAGTCAATTAATTTCAAATCCTTTGAGCTCATGATCTATAGGTCCATTAGGCCCCTCTACTAACTCATAAATTATATCTTGGATTAGCGAATTGAGTGCATTTGAAATGTTAAAAATTGAAATTAGGGTTTTTGAATTTGAAGCGTTAAAATTCAACTTAGGGTTTGGTTCATTATATTTGATATAATTAAACATTAAAATTTATCGAAATTAAAAGTAAATTGGAGAGTTTAAGATATTTAAATATTGATTTATATGAATAGGATTCATATATAAATTAGGTGTTTAATTAATTTAATATTTGATATAAATTGTTATTTAATTAATTAAAATTAAATTTTAAATCCATTTGAATTTCAATTTCAAAATTGAAATTATATATATTTGATTTAATTTTGAATTAAATCAAATTTAGAATTGGAAAATCCAAATGTTACTGAATTTTTCTAATCGTTTGGAAAATTGGGTGGATTAGTCCCAAATTGGACATCTATCACACTTAACTATTGCCTTTTGAAGTGTCAAACAGGAATATTGAGTAGTGCTTGCATGATTCAATCGGATAAATACTTCAATTTCTCATATTAGAAAGATTCATGCAACTGATTTTCTGCAAAACTGAAAATCTCTTAATACCCTCTTCCTTCCCTATCATTTTGGTCTCAATTCAGTATTTCCACCACACAATCTGAGTTAGAGGATAGTAGAGAAGATCATCTTGGTGTTCTATTGTGTTTTTTAAGGCCAATTTCGTGAAGAGGTACAAAAGTTTGAAGAGTTTCTCCAAAGGTAATATACTTTTGAAACTCTACTTTGTATATCAGTGTAATACATGCTTTAGAACTCAAACTAAGTGTTATTAGAGTATTTATTGATTCTGGTTGCTTCCGTTGCTTGCTTGTATGTTCTATCAGTTTCCTTGCTATTCTCAGGACAAAAATCAAGGACGTGCGGGCTCTTTAGTTCGGTAGGGAGAGATTTGTGTGAGATAGGTTTGAGGAAGAAGATCAAATGCACATAAAGAACTATTCTCTTTGCTTGTATGTGACCTATGAGTTGGAAATTATTAATCAAAAATAAATATTCTTCTTTTCTTTTATGTAAGAGTGAGTTAGTTGAAGAGGGAATTAAAACTCACCTCGAGTTAGTTGAAGAGGGAATTAAAACTCACCTCCACCAACTCACAATAACTCCTTATGGGAGTTATTATTTTAATTGTAAATAATTTATATATTAAATCAAAATTTAATGTATAATTAAATATCGTATATTTAATTTAATTTAAATCATTTTCAAACAACATTCTCTCACATAAACTATAATTTTAATATGAATCTCATTCATATTAATTATAACCTTTAATTTTCATATGAATCTTATTCATATAATGTAACGCCCGGATCCTTAAACCTTATGATTCGACTACTACGACATGCATACTTAGACTTTTCTATCATGAGATGAGTTTTGGTTGAAATTTCAAATAACATATCTAAATTTTATTAATTAGATAGAAAAACTATATAGAAATTTATTTATCAAAACACCAGGATCCATAAAACATTAGCTTGGTGGTACAAAATGCATGTGCCTATAATAGTGAGTTTGATGGTTGGCCATTTGAGCGACGTCCAACTCTGCCCTCTACGTTGTGTTCTTACCTACAAAGTCTGTAAAAATATAGGATGAGTACATAATATACCCAATAAGTAGTTCTCACGTAGGATAGTGACCAAATGCACAATCACAAGCAACATGTCATGAAAACATATGATTGGGACCGAAAACGTATAATAACATGTGGTGGTCGGTTATGCTTCCAACATAAATCTCTCCGCCCTGATAGGAAGATGAGGACCTAAGCGAAACTAACCCATCTGATGATTAGCGGGTCATGCAGTCAGTAGAGCCAGAGTCGCATCCAACATCAACCATTAGCATAAACGTTATGCTTCCAACATAAATCTTTCCGCCCTGATAGGAAGATGAAGACTTAAGCGGAAACTAACCCATCTGATGATTAGCGGGTCATGCAGTCAGTAGGGCCAGAGTCGCATCCAACATCAACCATTAGCATAAACGTTATGCTTCCAACAAAAATCTTTCCGCTCTGATAGGAAGATGAGGACTTAAGCAGAAACTAACCCATCTGATGATTAGCGGGTCATGCAGTCAGTAGGGCCAGAATCGCATCCAACATCAACCATTAGCATAACCATAAGATTAGACTGGAAGCATAACTTACACCTAATTAAAACTTGGTTTTAACGTAATCGTGAACAAACATAATGCATGGGGTCCCTTGTAGAGAAACGTGTTCTAAACATGTAATGCAATATAACAATTAACATAACCATGCAATATAATAAAGGTACACTACCATAGAACATTTAAAGAGAGGGTGAGATAAACTACTTACCTTGACTGTGATCTAATTATTCCTTATTATTCTTTATGATTTTATCACCAGAGTTTTCCCTTTTTAAATCAAAAGAAGAAATTTGGGCAGCACTTTACCCGAGCTTTTCTCTTTTAATCTTCACAGAACTTCCTCACTCACACTTACTTTTTCACACGATACTATGTTACTGAGATTTGTTTGAGAATGGGTTAAATCTTCGGCAAAGGGTCCTATTTATAGTAGTTTTCAGCTCTTCTCAGTGTGACAAATCATCGTACAGGTGGCTTCTTTAAAATTACTTATGGTTTATGGATTCCTCTCAATAAGACACCTACTTTTGGCTAACGTTTGCCCTTACATCATCATTCTTTGTTTGTATTCAATTTTAGGGTTTTTCCATGTATAATCTATAAGATCGTGGCCAAATTCAATGCATAATTCGCGCTTCTGTCCAAATCTCGCTCACTCTGCTCTTAAAATCTCGCTCTCTCCCGTTTTCTCGCTAGGAATTTACTCTGGAGCTTTCTTGCTGGAAATCCCGCTCTCTCCACTCTCACTCTCAAATTTTCTCTTCCGTCTCGCTCTCTCCAGCTTTCTCGCTCCCACTCCCGCTCCCGCTCCCGCTCTCGCGCTCTCTCGCTCCCTCTCGCTTCTGCTCGCTCTCCCGCTCTTTCCTACTGTCTCGCTAAGAATAGCTCTCTTTACTCTCGCTCTCTCCAACTTCCTTGCTACAATTCTCGCTCTCTCCAATTTTCCTTCAATCTCGCTCTCTCCAGGGATCTCGCTCTTTCTACTCTCACCAGCCTCAATCTCGCTAGCATCACTCGCTGGGTTTCTCGCTTTCAAATTCTTCCTTCGATCGCGCAGCTCCCTTCTCAGAATCTCGTTTTCTCCAGTTTTCTCGCTGGTGTGGCTCTCGCTCTCTCCCAGTTTCTCGCTCCCGCTCGCTCCCTTATTCATTATCTTTTGGATAATGAATAAATTTCCAATTTCCAATTTATTTATTTATTATTATTTTTTTTTTCTAAATTTCCACCTCTTTAAATAAAATTTCGTCCTGCTTATAATTTGATATTTAATTTCCTGTATGCGTACAGATCTGGGTCGTTACATTCTTCCCCCCTTTAAGAACTTTCGTCCTCGAAAGTTTCTTGGTTCTTAAAAAGATAAGGGTATTTGTCTTTCATCTCTTCTTTTCGTTCCCATGTAGCTTCTTTCACTTACTGATTTCTCCAGAGAACCTTCACTAAACTTATTTCTCGATTACGAAGCGATTTCTTCTCTTTTGCCAGGATGCAAACCGGAGTCTCCTCATATTCCAAGTTTTCACTTATTTGCAGAGGTTCATAATTTACTATGTGTGATGGGTCAAACATGTATTTTTGAAGCATCAATACATGAAAGACATTATGTATTGTAGAAAGTGTGGGTGGTAATGCCAATCGGTAAGCTACTTGGCCAATACGGTCTAATATTTCAAAGGGTCCAATGAAGCGAGGGCTAAGCTTGCCTTTTCGTCCGAAATGCATAATGCCCTTCATTGGTGCTACCTTTAGAAATACGTGATCTCCTACTTTGAATTCCATCTTTTTTCGACGGTTATCAGCATAACTTTTTTGTCTGCTTTGAGCGGTTCGCATTCTTTCCCGAATTAGTTTAATTGACTCTGATGTTTGCTGCACCAATTCAGGTCCTAGTAGTGTTCGCTCCCCAATTTCATCCCAGTGTACAGGGGATCTGCATTTCTTTCCGTATAAGGCTTCGAAGGGAGCCATACCAATTGTCGCCTGATAACTATTATTATAAGCAAATTCTATAAGATGTATCTGCGAATCCCATGCTTCAATAAAATCCAAAGTACATGCCCTCAACATGTCTTCTAGGATTTGATTAACTCGTTTTGTTTGGCCATCAGTTTGTGGGTGGAAGGCTATACTGAAATTTAGTTGTGTGCCCATTGCTTTCTGTAAACTTTTCCAGAACTTGGAGACGAAACGAGGGTCTCGATCTGAAACAATTGATACTGGGATTCCATGTAACCGGATGACCTCTTTTAAGTACATTTAAGCTAGTGCTTCCGTAGTGTGAGTAGTTTTGCATGGTAGGAAGTGGGCCGATTTGGTGAGTCGATCTACAATTACCCAAATCATGTTGTGGCCTTAAACAGTTCTCGGGAGTCCTGAGATGAAGTCCATAGAAATATGTTCCCATTTCCATTCTGGAACACTTAGAGGCTAGAGAAGTCCTTGTGGTCGTTGCCGTAGAGCTTTCACCTGTTGACAAACCAAACATTTACTTACATAGTCGGCTATATCCTTTTTCATGTTACCTCACCAATAATGTGCTCTCAAGTCTCGATACATTTTGGTACTCCCAGGATGTATTGAAAAGCGTGACTCATTAGCTTCCTTCAATAGTTCTTTCTTGATTTCTTCATTATCTGGTACACATAGTCGTCCACGATAGAGGAGTGCAGAGTCTGGGGCTGTAGAGAATTGATTGGTTTCTCCATTTTCTGATTGTCGTTGTTTGTTTAGGTATTTGTCTATTTGTTGTGCATCAATTATTCTTTGCCTTAATGCAGGTCTTGCAACTAACTGTGCTATTTGAGTTGTGAAGGTTTCTGGTATTAGTGAGATCTCAGCTCTTTCAAGATCATCTATTATGTGTTTGGAGATGGTACTTAGAGCTGTTGTATGTGCTGACTTTCTGCTAAGAGCATCAACAACAATGTTAGCTTTTCTTGGATGATAGAGGATCTCACAGTCATAGTCTTTGACTAATTCTAACCATCTTCGTTGCCTCATATTTAACTCTTTTTGGGTAAAGAAGTACTTAAGGCTTTTATGATCTGTATAAATTTGGATCTTTTCCCCATATAAATAATGTCTCCATATCTTTAAGGCAAAGACTACAGCAGCTAATTCCAAGTCATGAACGGAATAATTTTGTTCATAAGGTTTTAGTTGTCTTGAAGCATATGCTATTACCTTTCTGTGTTGCATCAATACACAACCAAGCCCCTTCTTCGATGCGTCACTGTACACAGTTAAACCCCCTGATCCGTCAAGTATAGTGAGAATAGGGGTTGTGGTCAACCTTTCCTTTAGTTCCTGGAAGCTTTGCTCACATGCTTGGTTCCAGACAAAAGGATTATTCTTCTTGGTGAGGTTGGTTAAGGGTAATGCTATACTTGAGAAATTCTTCACAAATCGTCTATAATATCCTGCTAATCCAAGGAAGCTGCGCACTTCGCTGACTGTTGTTGGGCGAGGCCACTTGACAACTGTTTCAGTTTTAGCAGGATCTACTGAGATTCCTTCTTGCTTTACAAAATGCCCTAGGTAGGCAACTTGTCGCGTCCAAAACTCACACTTGGAGAATTTGGCATACAACTTTTCATTTCTTAATATGGAAAGAACGTCCCTAAGATGTTTTTCATGTTCTTCCTCAGACTTGGAATAGACCAAAATATCATCTATAAATACGATTACGAAGTTATCAAGATGGTCCTTAAAAATTCTATTCATCAAGTCCATGAAAGCTGCTGGGGCATTTGTTAATCCAAAGGGCATCACAACGAATTCATAATGCCCATATCTTGTTCGGAAAGTAGTCTTGGGTATATCCGACTCCTTGATTCGCAATTGATGATATCCAGATCGTAAGTCTATTTTGGAGAATACTGAGGCTCCTTGTAATTGGTCAAATAGGTCATCAATGCGTGGGAGTGGATACTTATTCTTTGTTGTCAACTTATTCAACTCCCGATAATCTATACATAAACGCATTGATCCATCCTTTTTCTTAACAAATAAAATAGGTGCTCCCCATGGAGACACGCTAGGGCGTATAAATCCCTTATCTAACAATTCTTGTAATTGTATTTTGAGTTCTTTTAATTCCGCAGGTGTCATTCTATATGGTGCTTTAGATATTGGTTCAGCTCCAGAAATTAGATCTATACAAAATTCTATTTCTCGATTTGGTGGTAAACCCGGTAGCTCTTCTGGGAATACATCTTCAAATTCTCTTATTACAGGGATGGCCTTAATTTCATCCTTTTGGTTTCGTACATCTACTACGCTTGCTAAATATGCCCAAGCTCCATGGTTGAGAAAATGCTTAGTTTTTAAGGCTGAAATTATTCTTGGGACTGATTGTGTATTAGAACTCTTAAACTTAAACTTGGTTCCTGCTGGAAAGGTGAATATGACCTCCTTATTATGGCAATCTATGCTTGCATAGTTTGCTGCTAACCAGTCCATACCTAGTATTATGTCGAAATCACTTATGTCTAGGATGATAAGGGTCACCTCTAGTTTATGTCCTGATACTGACAATTCACAGTTTTCTACTACTGAGTGGGCCAACATAGATACTCCGACAGGAGTAGCTACGGATAGAATGTAGCCTAAGGGTTTTGATGTTAATTGAGCATGTTGTGCAAATGTTGTAGAGATGAATGAATGACTAGAGCCCGAATCAAATAAAGTGAAGGCATAATACTCGCGGATGGGTAATGTACCTGTAACCACTGCATCTTGATTTTCTGCCTCTTGACGTGTAACAGCAAACACCCGTCTTTCTGTTGTTGAGTAACCTTGTTACTAGTAGGCTGGGTGGTCTGGGCAGTTGATACTTGGTTGATGAACTTTGGGCAAGCCCTTGCATAGTGACCCGTCTGGCCGCAGTTGAAACACACCCTTATGTTCTGAAAACATTGCCCCTGATGGTGTTTTCCACAATTTCTACACTTAGAATATGTAAATGTTCGGCTCTCCTGTTGTGACTGTATGCCCTGAGTGTTTTGGGAAATTTTTGCTTGCCGTTGTGAACGTTGGAAGCCTTGTTGGGTGAGTTTCCTCTTTTGATTTGGCATGAATCCTCATTCCGAGGTTGAGGTTTTGGCAACAAGATCTACTTCCATGAGTAAGGCCGACTCGAGGGATAGAGCATACTCTTTGTGTCGGAAAGCAGTAACAATGCCTCGAATGCCTTCTCTTAATCCTCATATAAACCTTTCCACCTTCTTCTCTTTTGTGTCCACTAGTCGAGGAACAAAGTGAGACAAGCGATTAAATTTACGTTCATATTTTGCCACTGACATATTCTCTTGACGAAGATTAAGAAATTCCACTTCGTTTTGATATCTCACTGTTAAAGGGAAATACTTGTTCTAAAAAGCTTGATTGAACTGCTGCCATAAGACTGTACCTTTGATTGTTCTTTGTGTGGAGTCCCACCAGAACTTTGCATCGCCTTTTAACATGAAGGTGGCACAATTTACTTTCTGTTCTTCTGGGATGTTCATATGACAGAAAATAGTTTCCATTTCTGTTATCCAATTCTCTGCTATAATTGGATCCACAGATGATCCATCAAATGTTAAAGGGTTGAACTTCATGAATTCTCGAATGATCTTTGAGTCATTTTTATCGTTGGTTGTTGGTGTGGTGGACGAGGTTGTGTTTCCATTACTCATATTTTATACGAGTAGTTGTAGCGCCTCTGGTGTAAGTAACACATAAGGCGTCTGTCCATGTCCTTGATTTTGATCCCTTGTGGATTCACTTCGAGGTCTGCCTCGTCGTGTTGGAGGCCTTCATGGTGGCATCTGGTGCACACATTTTATTTTCATAATAAGGAAGCAATCTAATATATACATATTTTTTTTTCTTTTAACTCATACCTATGTTTACTAAATTATTTACTAAATTACTCGCTCCCGCTCCCGCTCTCGCTCTCGCGCTCTCTCGCTCCCTCTCGCTTCCGCTCGTGCTCGCGCTCCCGCTCTTTCCTACTGTCTCGCTAAGAATAGCTCTCTTTACTCTCGCTCTCTCTAACTTCCTTGCTACAATTCTCGCTCTCTCCAATTTTCCTTCAATCTCGCTCTCTCCAGGGATCTCGCTCTTTCTACTCTCACCAGCCTCAATCTCGCTAGCATCACTCGCTGGGTTTCTCGCTTTCCAATTCTTCCTTCGATCGCGCAGCTCCCTTCTCAGAATCTCGTTTTCTCCAGTTTTCTCGCTGGTGTGGCTCTCGTTCTCTCCCAGTTTCTCGCTCCCGCTCGCTCCCTTATTCATTATCTTTTGGATAATGAATAAATTTTCAATTTTCAATTTATTTATTTATTTATTATTATTATTATTATTTTCTAAATTTCCACCTCTTTAAATAAAATTTCGTCCTGCTTATTATTTGATATTTAATTTCCTGTATGCGTACAGATCTGGGTCGTTAAATATAATTAATATTTGAATCTTATTTAAATATTTATCTCTCACATACTATAGAGTGTAATGAATCTCATTCAAAATTAACATTACACTATAATGTAAATATATGCATTATATTAATTGTATCTTATACAATTAATTCGCTTATTTAATTTAAAATATTTAAATTAATTTAAAATTAATTGATTCTTGTTTTATCCTCAGTGAGCTAGCAAGAGAACCTTATGAACCTAGAGATTAGAAGTTGCAATGATACGAGATTAATTAATTAAACTCTTTAATTAAATTAATCAACATTCATTAACTACAAGTCACTCTACTAAAGACCTACAGTTGAACTCTTCGCACTTTAGAGATATTTTTGTGTCCAAGGATATAACCAATCAACAGTAAATCGACCATTCACGAATCTTTGTAACTACAACTAGGTCAAATTACCGTTTTACCCCTAGTTTCATCTAATTTCTTAAGTACCATTGATCCTCTAATGAACAAACAGTTTATAGTCCAACTATAAACTAATCCCTTTTAGGCCAGTGAAAGGGTGAGACCTTAATGTTTAAGACCCAAAATCAGCTCTTAAGGGTGCAATTCATCTATTTACACTAAAGACGGGAAGGAGTATATTTCATCTTGTATAGTGTTCCCAACTCCTTACTAGGACAAATCCCCAAAATGGTAGGTTTATTGAGTCAATGAATCGAGCCACTTTCACCAGTACAAATCAAAAGACTAGCCTCATAGACAAGAGTTCATAATTCACTCAGGATTGAGGTCGAGTTACCCATGGTCATTGATGCTTATATTTATGAAGTGGAAATGTGGATTCTATGTGTTAATGGAATTGCATTGTGCACTCAAGTTTCCCCAGTGGAATTCAAGTGTAAATTCCTTTGAGTTTCCTGGTAAGTTCAGGGTCGAACACAAGGACTTGTGAAAATAGATTGCATTGGTGATTTTTATGAAGACTTTGCGGTAACCAGTTAAATAAATAAAGTGTTGGGTTATTGTTTGTGTTGATGAAAAGTAAATAAATGCAGTGGAGTTTGAAAAGAGTTGATAAACGGGAGATACGATGAATATGCGGTTAACAGGTTGAGAAGGGTTTCGGCTAATACTCCCTAGAATGCATTCATGTTATGCGACCATGCAACATGCATACAACAGTAAACCACCTCTCAGTGTGAATACCACGGCTTCTAAGGCTAGAACGCATGCGATATATGCGATAAGTCTACATGGTCTACACATAAACCTCTATTTCTATTTATGCGATGACAACATGACATCCACACAAATATACGACCACATAATATCATTCCCATCCCTAGGATGCATGCGATGCAGGTTGACAAATAGAGCTTATCTCTAAGTCCCCATCTCTTGTTTATGCAGTTCTAATTTTGCTCTCTCGAGTTCAGATTCTAACCTAGCTCTCTCGAAACATTAGGTTCTTTCTTTAGACTCTCTCTCGAGTAACTCTAAATAGTATTTTGCACAACATAAAACAAGACAATCGCAAGCAAAGAACTTCCTAGGTCATGTTAGCTTAGTTCTTCTCAATTCATTCGACTAGTTTAGCTATTCATGCATATTAAGGGAGTGAACAAATGTAGAAATAGAACTTCCATTGTATAAGTATGAAGATGAAGTACAGAATAATAATGCAAGTATAGAATAAAGAGCCTGGTAGCAATCTCTTGCTGCCAGGCGTTTACACTGTTTCTACTCATGCTCAAAATATAATCTCGCTCTCGCGAGAATCGGCCCACTCTCTGCTCTTACGCCTCAAGGTTCTCTCTTGAGTTTCCCTGAGCGATCTCCGGTGCCACCACTCTTCTCTTGCTCCACCTTAAAATGGAAAGGAAACTATGAACAGAAGCGTGAACTAAACGGTGAACTAATCAACTCGTTAACCCCTTTTCTGAATAATGTCCTTGGTATTTATAAAACATCTATGGTGAAATGAGGCTTCTCTCTCCTGTTGTACAAATGGGACAACTTTATTTCCTGACTGATGCGCCGAATAATTATCACCGATAAAGTTGAATGTACTTTGTGACCGTTATCGGCTATCAACTTACATTGGATTCGACTGTCATCAACTTACTGTCCCATCGCTATTAATTGGCCTTTCACCCAGATGTGCCCACCATGTTGCACTGACAAAGTTGCGGCGATCCTTCTCGAGTGAATGTTTGCGAGCACGATTAACGCAAAGCCTTACGGTGAAGTTGCGCTCAACTAATGAATTCCTATGATCGCAATCTTTGCATTGCATTAACGCATATTCTACACAAAAATATAAAAATCAACTTTTCTAATGCGCTGAACGCATGCGATCGCAATATTACGAAATTGATGCTTAATGGACACAAAGTAACATATTTCATCAACGCAATCCAACATTGTTTAAGAACTTAGCACTATGATAACGTGCATTTCTGCCCATTATCACACCCCCAAATTTAAACAATGCTTGTCCTCAAACATAAGCTAAAGATTCCTTTAGCAAGTCAACTGCAAATTTCTTTTCCTAGACTTCTCAAGGATACTTCATTCAAATCTTATATACCTGAATTTTTTTAAGTCTTATTCAAGTCACTTCTTAAAATATTTCTAAGACCTAAGGACTACAAGCTTAACTTTCAAAAGAACTTTACTAAATTCCAAAACATTGCATGATTTATTCCAAAAAGAAAATTTTCTACCGTGGTGTCAAATGATTTTATCCTCGCACAAAAAATTTCTTCATTGATATATTTTTTTTTCTGACCTTGTGCTGATCCGAGTGTCTTGCCTTCGTTTTGGCTTGCCTCCACAGGTGTCATGCAAACATTCAACTACAAGCAATGCACTCCTTCTCAGACTAAACTCATACCAATTTGGCAGTGGAGTTACGGTCATTTGTTTATGCGTTGATCCTGGTGACTTACTTTTATTCTTGCTTGCCCCCACGTGTGTCATGCGGACATCCAACATATATATATATTAGAAATAGAAAGGTCGAAAATAAATACCTCACCCCAAATTTAAAATGTGGCAATGTTCTCATTGCCAAAAGATTAAAATAAGTCATGCGATGGTCATAGAATGCGTTGTAAAGAGAGTTTGAAAGAAATCTAGCAAACTCCTAACTTCTAGAAATATTTCATGAGGTGACCATCTTAAGACTAAGTTAACTCTATCGTGTAACATCCTTGCAATTCAACGCCTCGATCGTTGCAAGAAAAACAAAGAGAGGGTCAAATTATTTTAAACAAAATAAAACTCGTTATCACATTTTTTTAAATAAAATAAAATAAAATAAGGATAGATAAGGATTGAAAGGATAAAGTGAAAATTTTGAATAGTGGTGAAGAATTGAAGAGTTGATGCTTCTAAAAAGTCTTTGAAAAATGATACATTTATCGAAGGGATTTAAAATCATTTGAAAAATATATACTCTTTACTAAAGGTTATTGAAACCCCTTTTAAAAAATATTATATTTATCAAAGAACATTAAAAACCTTTGAAAATTATCAACTATTTACCAAAGGTTATTGAAAACCTTTGAAAAATAACTACTCTTTATCAAAGGTTATTGAAAACCCTTCAAAAAAGATATTATATTTATCAATGAACATTAATAATCCTTGAAAATTATCTACTCTTTGTCGAAAGTGATTGAAAACCTTTGAAAATTATCTACTCTTTATCAAAAGTTATTGAAAACTTTTAAAAAAGATATTGTATATATCAAAGATCATTAGACACCTTTGAAAAATTATTATTTTTTATCAAAGGAGTTTAAAAAGCTTTTGATTATCATCTACTCTTTATCGAAAGTTGTTGAAAACCTTTGAAAAGATATTATATTTATCAAAGTACATTGGAGACCATTGAAAAATATAATATTTTTTATTAAAGGAATTAAAAAAAATCTTTGAAAAGTATCTACTATTTATCGAATGTTATTGAAAACCTTTTAAAAAAATATATTATATTTATCAAAGAACATCGAATTGAAGGAAATCGGATTCGAGATTTCCATGAGCAATGGAAATAAGATAATTCTAAATTACAATCATGAATGAACAATACATTTATAGTCAACTATAGAAACATGTGGTTATACAAATCTTACAGAAATTACAACATGAATAACTCAAATGAACAAAGAGAATACTTTACGAACATTTGAAGATGCGTCTCCATGCTTCTTTGCGCACTACTACTCGAACAATAGCAACCTCGAACGCTCGATCTACACGACTGTAATACAGCACGAACACTTTGCGCTCATGACCATAACACAGCACGAACACTTCACGCTCGTCCTCAACGATCACCTCGGTCACGAACTCCTCAGCAATAGCACAAACGGCCTTCAAAGTATCTCGACGGTGTCAAATTGAGTATGACACCACCAACAAGGCTACCTTGGTATTATCAGTGTGAGAATCCAGAGGATGGGCTCTGTTCGGACTTGGAATGAAGCAGACGAAGAAGGAAACACGATCGTGTACACAACTGGGAAAGTGGGAGATGGTAAAGATGTCCTAAAACTCGTGGATTGTAAACATTAGAACTTATTCTGAGAATTCAATAAAGTTGTTGTTGAATACATTATATTTTAGAAATCCAATAAACCTAAGTCCCTTGACTATTATATGAGTACTTGAACTTTATATGGAGACATACAAGTGGATTAGATTGATATCAAGTGAAGACAACAACTGAACAGACAATTTTCTTGAAGAGTTCTTCAAAGGTATGTTCTGAAAACCCATTTTTATGAATAACCTGCTTTAGTTTATGCCAAAATTAGTGAATTAGAATGCTTATGGATCCTTGATGCTTCCCCTGCATGTTGTTTGACTCTAACATCGATACCCAATTATTTAGCTAAAGTTATGCGATCGTCTAGCAAAAGCTATGCAATCGTTTAGCTCATCGCTTAGCTCGGTCTGTCGCCTACAGACACTATACGATCGTTTACTTGGGCAAGCGATCATCTAGCAAAAGCTATATGATCGTTTGGTAAATGTTGCACGATCGTTTAGCTCACCACTGCACGATCGTTTAGCTCTCCCAAGTTGTCATTTAATAAATCTATATTTACTTGACGACTCCGTGAGATCCTTTTTCACCGAGAGAGAAATCTCAAAAAACTTTTTTTTTTTTGTTAACAATTCATAAATCTTACTAAAATTAGAAAAACCATTTTCCTTTTCTCACGGTTACCATGAAAATCCAATAACCACCCACTTAATTGGTTATTAAAGAAAAATAATTAATTATCCAATAATTAATATTATTATAAATATAAATGATAACTAACTTATCATACTATATTTATAACCTATAGTTTTAATATTTCACCTCATGAAACATATAAACCATTGTTTTTTTTCTATTCCATGGTACTTAATGGAAATCTCATTTACATCAATCCTCCACTAGATGTATTTCATACATCGTACCGATTATATCATATATAATCAAAATAGCTCTTGTCAATTTGAACATTTCAAATCAACACCAAGAACTAATCCTCAACTGAATCCATTAAGCTACCACGGGGACCTTATAGACCTGTAGCTCGAAGCTCAAACGGTACGTGAATAACTGACTAAACTCTTTAGTCATGGGATCCACCATTCCTTAACTGCTAGACACTCCACTAAAGACAGACAGCTGAACACTCTTTACCACAAATATATTATGTGTCCATCTTAACTAATCAGCAGTGCGACAACCCTTCACAGATCGCTCGTAAGTAAAGTTGAGCCAATGATCATTATGCCCCTGTAGTTACATTTGTCTCCTTAAGTACCACTGATGCCTCTAATGAACATAAGGCATAATCCTACTATGTTTAAGTCTTCTCTTCCAAAGAGAAGCTGTGGCCACTATGTTCAAGCCCTGGAATCAGCCCTTAAGAGAGCAATCTCTCTACTTATCCCTACTTCGGGAAAGAAGTGAATTTCATCATGTGGATTGAGTTCCCAACTCCCAGATCAGATAAGCCCCCAAAAAGGTAGGCATGTTGAGTTGGCAATCTGGCCACTCTCACCCATACTAAGCAAAGGACTGCCCTCAAAGAAAGAATTTCCCAAAACACTCAGGATTGAGGTCGTGTTACCTATGGTCATTTAGATGAGATGAAAGTCTCTAGTATCAATGTCGTTATATACAGAGTCTAGTCATCTCGTGGTCCAGGTCTTATACAAACTCTTTGTATAGGACACCCCCGCTCGCACGTCTCCACATGAATGGTCAGGATCTACCATCTGTAGTAGTTTACAACACTTGCAAACCTCTACAAGCAGATCATATCCGTAGTGCCACCATGTCTGGAAGTACTACTCGCTTTAGTTAATGCACTCTTCTGACCTTCTCTCAATAGATCAGAATGATATCTTTACTTTTTCTCTCACAGGTGAAGATGTCGTCTAGCATGCTTTAGCTAAACATATTTTATAACTTTAATACATGTTAAGTTCTTGGTGATTCCTATTTCTCTCCCGGATTTCTTCTCTTCAGCACTCAGCTCAGCCTTTTCTCTCTAAAATCTTATAGCACTTAACCCAGTATCCAATAGCATACTTGTCTCTGAAATCACTGGGTATTTATAGGAGCAGATCCTTTGACTCCAGCCTTGTGGTCCCCACGTGATGGATATGGTAATTCCGCAGATGGAGGGATATTATTCCTGCTGTTATGTAATCAGACCATCAATTCTGCACAACCGTTAGTTGTACACGTGTCTCAATCCTCCGCTCCCGCGTTTCTCATTTGCATCTTTCGATCATGGGTTCGCATGCGGTGTTTGTTTTTTATTACCGCATGCGGTCGAACCGTAGCTCTGGATCGACTGTCGCATTGCGTCGTTACTTCGGTAGTCGTCTCTTCATGGTTGATCGACGGGCGCAATGTGACAGAGATGCGTTGATTAGTTTCTCATGAGCCTTAAGCGCAAGTGGTGACTTGGTCTCCTGCAAAACAAAGTAAAGTTTGGCTTGTCCTCCATCTTTTTGGCGTTAGTAGGTGTAATTGCAAACATTTATAATTATTGTCATACTAGGTTAATTTTCATACAATTGGCGCATAATTACTAACTTTTGGCCGCAATATTTATATAAGGTGGCATAAATAACTTGTATTTCTACAAGTTATCACACCCCCAAATTTAGATATATGTTTGTCCTCAAACATATCTTCTACTAAGGCAATCATGCTCCATTCCTATCTTATATTTCTACGATGATTAGTTACTCTGAATGTTACACTTAGGCACATTACCTGACATCACACTTTCCTTCTATCCTTGTTAATTCTTAGCAAGCCTTACTTTATTCTTCTATGTAACAAAATTCTGCTCAAAGACACTTTTCGAGTTTTCAAAATAGAAAGTTTATCTCTTCTTTATCAAAACAACTTGATGTATCTATATGCAGTGAGCAACACTTTGCGTCATTTATTCACTTAGAGACGGTTGGTCATGGTTACACTCTTCGTTTTGGCTTGTCCCCACGGGTGTCATGCGAATATCCAACTACGATAGTGTGCCAGTTCTAACTTTAACTCATGATAATCAGAGGAGTTGTCCCTTGCATTCTCTTTTTTTTTCTTTTTGGTTTATACAACGTCATTCTTGGAAACCCACTTTCGTTTTGGTTGCTCTTACGGGTGCCATACAAATATCCAACTACGAGCAGGCTCCTTTCACAACTAAACTCTTATCAGGTTGGGAACAGTTTTGAAATTTTCCCTTGTGCTGACATTGGAGTTTTGCAAAAAAAATTTCTTTTAAATGAAAATGGACGCATTTTCTGAAATACTGCATACTTCTGATTTCATCTGCTCAGACCTTCCCCACTCCCAAATTTAAATATGAGCAAGGTCCTCATTGTATTGTTTGGATAGATTAGACAAACTTAGAAGAAAATTTCAAAAAGAAGGTTTAAGCAGGACTTTGAAAGATAGAAGGTAAAGTACTGTTAAACTAAGAGTTAACTAAGTGTTAGTCAAAATTTACTAAGTATGGGAAATGTTTCTAAGTATAACATATAATATGTCATAGCATCACAATGAAGATTGTAAAAATACAAGAGTACAAATATAGAAAAGATTAACAAATGAAGATAAAGAAAAAGGCACATGCAAAGAGTAGAGTGAATTATGTACTTTGATTGTATTGACTATTAACAAAGTATGTGAATACATTACAAATGGTCGCATTACAAACAACATTTTCTCATGCCTGTACAAGAGTCAAAAAATTTGGTTAACTTACAAAATAATAAAAGAATTGAATACAATTAAAGAATGGCCGCATTAAAACTTAAAATTGAAGAAAGAATAAAAACTAAGGTTGAGGAGTAGGAGGATCTGGTGGAGGGTATTGAGGTGGTGCAACAGAGCCATCGTCAGAAATAAAGGGCTGCCTTAGATGTGGAGGCACCATTAGACCATGCAGATAGGCAGTGAGAAAGTTGAAGTATTCTTGATTGCGCTTTGCTATCTGCCGCTGGTGTTGGAAGATCCTGTGCATACTACGCTAGATATTGATGAGTGCTTCCTTTGAAGTTGCAGCACTGCGTTGAATCTCATCAATGCACTCCATTGCTACCTCAAATTGATGGTTAAAGAAGTGATGCTGCTGAGAGACAAGTTCTTGCTGCTGGGCGTGAGGGTTCTCATTTAAACTAGCTCAGCAGCCAAGGAAGTGGAGGATGGTTGTGCCTGCAATGTCTCGCCAGCACCGTTTTGGGGTTGGACAGATGTGCCTTCACCCAAAGTGTGGGTCATCAACTTGCGGTGGTGGGGTAGTGGGTTGTGGTGATGAAGTTATTGGTGAAGGTGAGGCTGCTGGTTGAATAGGAGAGTTAGGAATAAGAGGAAGGTTGGTAATGGGTTCATGAAGAGGGGAGGAAGTTTGTGCTGGCGAGCTTGGAGGGCTTGAAGATCTGATGACTAAGGGAAGAGGGTTTATGGGCTCTGGATCATGTGCTGGTGACTCATGTACCCTCTCTTTTCCCTTATTTTCTCTTTTTCTTCTTTTTGGTCTGGGTTCCTGCGGCGCATTCAAATCAATCGCAGGTCTCTTTGCTAGCAGTTCCGGGTAATGTGGGGAAACCTTGAGAAGCATCCTCAGAATTTTGATGTTGATGAGGCCGTGCACTTCTGGCATGGGCTCTTCATCAATGCCTACACCCGCACTTAGGCATAAGCTTGAGACGATCCACGGGAAGAAGTACTGCCCCCGTATATACCCCACTAGTGCTCTGATCTGCCCTGCGATCAACCTTCCCACGTTAATAGGAATACCGCGTGCAATACAATATGCGGCCATCACCCGATCCCTTGATACGGTTCTGTCATCCGTTGTTAGGATTAGCCGCTTATTGACCAAATACACCCAGAGCCTTCCCTCCAACAGCAAAGACTTAGACTCTAGAGTGCGGATGCCTTTAGAGGAGACTGTCCATCTTGTGCCTGGTTGCGCTAATACCCTCAGCACGTCTTTCATCAGTTCTTCTGTATGATCATCAATGATCTTGTTCCCTGGTGCATCAGGGTTGTCCCTCATCTGATAAAGTCCATTGATATCCTTTGTGCTAAAGTGTACTGTCTCGCCCTTAAAAGTCACCGCATCCCTATTTCCGTGCAGACGCCCACGATAGAAGTCCCACACTACTTAAGGCACGATGATCGATGAGCACTGACAGAAAGTGTCCCACCCATGCTCCACAATGACACTCGTGATGAGATCAGGTAGTGGGGTCGGCGTAGGGTAGAAGCCCATCTCGATCAACATGTCATCATTCTTCTTTCTTTTAGCTGATCGCTTCTTGGTCGATGCAGGTTCGCTGCTTTCTGCTACGTCTTTGCCTCTTGCTTGCGCAAAGCAGGCTGTTTACCTTAGTTTCTTTTCCCACTCCTTGCACTGTTCCTCTTTCTCGCGTTTAGCGAGTTCTTTGCCCTTACTTTTGTACAAGCGCTTCTCGTTAGCTTCGTGCTTCCTTCAGTTCTCTTCCAAAAGCAGTCTTTCCTCTTCTTCTTTCTTCCTCCTTTCTTCTTTCTTCCTCCTCTTCTCTTCCAAAAGCAGTCTTTCTTTCTTCTTCTTCTTTCTTCCTCCTTTCTTCTTCTTCCGCCTCTCTCTCTTCTCTCTCAAGCTCTTCTTCAAACTGCTCAGAGGCCAGCAATATGCACTATCCTCCTCACACTTCTGGATCCTTTCAAGTCGGGTAAGCTCGTTATTGCTTCGTATCTCTTCAAATTCCAATCTTTTTCTTCGATTCCCTTCTGCAATAATGAGCTTTCACCGCTCCATCTTTTCTTGCTTCTCTTCTTCTTCTTTTCTTCTTCTTTCCTCCTCTTCCAATGCTAACATTAAATGTTGAGGGTCGATGCTCGTCCCTTGTGGTGCATTCTTGTTGCGACGCTGCATTAAGGGGGTTCCCTCTGTTTCTTCTTCTTTGTCCGTCGCAACTAATTGTGTTGCTTCAGGTTATGGCAGCTCCATCAATTGCGTCATTTCCCCCCTATCCTCCCTTACGGAGGTCGACTCTCCATCCTTCTCAGGGCTTGTAACCTTCTGCTTTGCTTTTTCTTCTTCTCTCAAGTGCCTCTTCTCTTTTCGGCGCAATCTTCTCTCTTCTTTCTCCTCTTTCCTCTTCTTCTTGGCCTCTTCATCTTCATCATCATCCTTTTTCTCTTTGTTTGTTCTTGATTTGTGATGATGTGATGACTTCGCCTTTCCAGCCTTCTTTCCCTTACTCTTCTTCTTCTTCTTGTCTTTCTTTTCAGCCTCTGCTGCCTTCTTCAATATAGCTATGGCTTCCTTCTCTGCCTCAGCTGGCAGCTGTGAACCCCGAATCCCAATTTTACACTTAAGTGTGTTTCCTTATTTAAATTGTCTTAATTTTCCACTTAATTGTGTGTCCCTATTTAAATTTGTATAGATAAGTTGAGTAGGTTGATGAGAAAGTTAGTGTGAAATGGTGAAGAAGGAATGGGGATTTGAAAAGAAAAATATGGACATTGAGTTTGGGAAATTTGGGAAAAATTGGCTAAGTATGGAAAATTTATGTGAAATGCGGGTTGTGCACAAAGCACTGGAAGGCAAGTGACTAGTATCGTGTAGGAATTGCACGGAGACAAACAATGTTCACAGTAGCTAAGAGCGAGATCGTTGAGAGTGAAATCAGCGAGATCATTGAGAGTGAGATCAGCGAGATCAATGAGAGTGAGATCAGCGAGATTGTTGAGAGCGAGATCATTGAGATCGAAACCAGCGAAATGGGAGAGAGCGACATTGGATAGAAGATGGGAGAGAGCGAGACCAGCGAGAAAGCTGGAGAGAGCGAGAGTGGAGAGAAAAGTTGGAGAGAAAGCTGGAGAGAGCGAGAGAGAGAGAGCGAGATTGGAGAGAGCAAGACCAGCGAAATTGTTGGAAAGAGCAAGACCAGAGAGAAAGTGGGAGAGAGAGACACTGCCAAGAGTAGAGAGAGCGACACTGCCGAGAGCGGAAAGAGCGAGAGCGCCTATGTGTTAGCCTTGCTTTGTCCGATTCGAACGTCACGCCCACGCCTCGCCTATGCATTGAACGGTCGAGCAAGCTTCTGGGCGATGTATTTGGACGCGTTAGGGTGGATTATGCATTTAAAAACCCTAATTTGAATACAAACAAAGCTTGAAGATGTAAGGGCAAACGTCAATTAAAATCTAGGTGTCCGATTAAGAGAAATTCTTAAACCCTAAGAAATTATGTTGGATGCGTTTGGGAAGAACACATTGAACTAAGGTGAAGTCAGCGTACGTTGATAAAGGGAGGATTAAACATTTGGCCATGCAGCCAAGTAGGTGCTGTCAATCCCACGAGCAATTTAACGCCTATAAATAGGGAGTTGGGATTTCATTTTCAAATCACACAAAAATCATAAATTTCGTAGAGAAAGTAGAGGGCAGTGAGGGTTCAGAGGAATGTGTCAATGAGGATATCTTTCAATATACTTGTGCTTTGGAGTAATTCCAAAGCCATCTAAAAGCTCTAGAAGTCTAGTTTTCGGTGTAGGGTGCCGGAGGAAAAGGCTCAAAGGAACTGGGCTGGAGGTTGAGAAAAAAGCAGAAGGGTCAAAACGTCGGATCAGTCTGGGCCAGTCTTGAAGATTTTAAGATTCTGGCCAACCCACGAGGAATTCTGAGCTCAAATGTTAGGGAAAGATTCCTAAGACATTTTAGAATAAGTTTGTAGAAGGAAGTATATCCAAATAAGGTTCGAAACTATGAGTAATCTAAGTTGTAATTTAAATCTGGATTCTAGGGGTGAAAAAGGGACCCGAGGAGCTACTGGAGTGAAAAGTTCCTGAGAGTTCGAGGTGAGTGGCTAAAATGTTTTTTAACTAAAATATTTTTAAACTATTTTGATTACAACATTTACAGAAAGCATGTTTGCGAAAATATTCTCATGCCTACTAGTTTTATAAAGTGGTTTCCAAGAAAGTTTGAATTGTGATTTGAACGCATGCATATTGTTGAAAAACTATTTAAATATGTTGATTTTATCCAGCATGTGTTACCATCTTTAAAGCCATGTTGTATATGTGTTATACTGTACATGCTTTAAAGAGAAAAGTTATTTATAAAGAGTTTGGGTAAAATGCGATGCCGAAGTACAAGGAGAAGGCATCCACTCAACTAGATACTGAAGTACAAGGAGAAGGTATCTATTGGTACTGAAGTACGTTGAGAAGATACCAAGCCAACGGGATACTGAAGTACATTGGAGAAGGTATCCTAGTAGCTCGATACTAAAGTACATGGAGAAGGTATCTGAGCAGTAATACCTAATGTGTGAAGGTACTTAGTGTGGTCACATGTGAATAAAGTCAGAGATTGAGCAAAAGGGTTCTCTCTGGACTAGTAGTTGGTGTTGAGATTATTTTACCAGTTATACAGTACTTTGATTTGAGAAATGATTTTACTGTTTTATGTTTAAAACAGCTTTATATAATTTACGCTTGGAAAATATTTATGTTGCAAAATTTTATATTTTAAATAAAACTATTTTCTGAAATTATGCATGAGAATTTACTATGTTTTCTTGGTCACTCACTGGGCGTAAGCTCACCCCGTTTTCAAATGTTTTTGTTCCCCCCTCCCCCCCCACAGGTAGCAGTCAAATCCTCTGAAGATAGCTCAGTATCTACTCTGCCACTAAAGGACTAAAATACTTGTAACCGTTTGCTAGGTGGTTACGGTTAATATTGAACACATGGTACTACTGTTCATATAAGGACTAGGGTTTATGGGTTTTGGGACTTGTAAATCTAATGTTGTAAATACTCTAAACATATTAAGTTTCTAAGTTAATAAATTGTGGGCCTACAGCCGTCCCATTGCATATAATTTGTATTTGGTATCAGAGTTATTCCGCAAGATTTTTTGGGCAGTAAGTGTCAGCCTAAGAGTTGATAACTGCTGCAATCACGCCCTTCTCTAGGTTAAGAGGTTGATCTGGGGCGGGGTGTGACAGCAGCCCACCCCCTACAATCTCCTCCATCGCAATGTCAGGGGTTATTAACTCTTTCTTCGCTTTTCCGGCCTCTTCAACTATGATCTCGTTTTCTTTTCTTTCAATGATCGCAATCTCCTCTTCTTCCATTTGTGGAGGCTCATTAAAAATTTTTGTGATGATGGTGGCCTCCGGAGTCTCCGAGACCAGAACATCATTCCCTTTATCTTTTTCTTCAGCAACCACATCTTCCACCACCACTACTCCATTCTTTATCGCTTCCTTCGCCACAACCACTGTCTCCTCCTCCGTAGGCAGTGGCTGGTTTACAACCTCAGCCTCGGGCAATCCTCCTCCTTGCTCAAAGGTGCTTAGGATATTGTCAAACACCTCCATGTCGTCTCGCTTCTTCCGTTCACTTTCAGTGGAGACGGGCGGTGTTCGTGTTGGCAAGCTTTCAGTGCTTCCTCCTCTTTTGAACGCAGGAGGCCTAATGGCCAAGGGATTTCTCTAGGTTCTTCCAGTGGGTCTAGGGACAGAACAGGCTTGTGCGGCAAGCCTGCGACTGACAGCCAGGAATGCTGCCTCTCGCATGGCTATTTAGTCATGGATGGAAGGTGAAGCAGGTTGGTTTAGTGTTTGGTCGGCCATTGAAACGGGTTGGAAGGTCTGGTAAACTTCAAGCTTTTGGGAGAAGAAAGGGTTCTGAAAGCAAAATGTTTAGGGTTCTGATTTGCTGGTAAAAATTTCCAAAGATGGAGAAGGAGGTATTTATAGGTTGGGTCGTGGTGGGGCCCAATGCGATTTGTGCGGCGACTAACCTTGAGCATCTCAACAGACGCGTCGTTCCACCTCCCGAATTTATAAAATTTTCATAAAAAGTGTCCTTTCGTCCACCCCTCAACTCAATATAGTTCAGTTAGGTGATCGCAATGCATTCCTAGTAGGTTTGGGATGCGCCCATGGTCATCTTGCTTTCTTGTTGTTCAATGTTTTATTTTCGTAACTTATGTTTTACACAGGTATTTTATTTTATTATTATTATTATTTATTTTTCTTTATGACTCAATCATTCACAAATTAAAGCTCATACGCTGACTACAGAAAACTCAAAGAATTAAAGGCAGGAAGGAATTAAATGCACAGAAGTAACTGAAGAATGAAATTCGAAGAGTCAAAATTTGCATTAAATGAATCATTAAAACTTGGTTCAGAAATCAAAGAAGGGATTTAGTAAAGCAGAATAAATGTAGTATCGAGATATGGACCAAAAATTTGCATTGTCTTTGATGCTCGTAATCCACATCTCCGTAGGCGGTCAGGCTTGCCTGCTCAATGTCTTCACGGACATTGCTCTTTCCCTATTGATCCCAGGCTTCAGAATTGTTGGGTGTTCCAAGCTTCTCAGCTCAAAGGCCAGCTGGCCCACTTGGATCTCTATATTTCATATAGAGGATGCTTGTGCTTGCATTACTGCATCGTTCTTGTCCATGTATTGTTTTAGCAGCGCCTCTAACGATCCTTCCGAGGCATTAGATGATGATGAAGGTTGCTGGTTCTATGGTCTTGATTGCCTTTGATTATGGTGAAACGGAGGATTCCCCCAACTACCTCTTTGATGGTTCATTGGCCCCCCTAGGTTGGGATTGCCGCCCCAACCAAAGTTAGGATGGCTCCTCCACCCTGAATTGTAGGTGTATCTGAATGGGTTGTTCTGGATAGCGCACACTTGCTACAGATTCAATGGGCATCCTTCAGCTCCGTGAGCTCCTCCACAGCTAACACAGCCAATTGTGGCCACTTGAGCCGGCGCAGCGGGTGGCACTGATTGTGGAGCAATGGCTCCTTGATTAATGGCCATTGATTGGAGGATTGAGGTTACCGTGGCCATCTGGGCGGCCAATGCAGTCATTGTCTCCGTTGAGACAATGGCTATTTCAGCTTTTCTTCGATCGGCACTTCGGCCTCCATATCCGTCATCTATCCAGTCATCCATATTCCTCGAGATGCGATCAAGGATGACTTTGGCCTCCGTGTATGTCTTGTCCATAAAACCTTCTACCGCGGAGGCATCAGCAACAGCTTGCATTGCTTTGTTCAGGCTATTATAGAACCTTTCCATCAATATACAATCGGGAATCCCGATATGCAGGCAGTTTTTCACCAACCTTCTAATCGCACCCAGGTCGTGCTCAGGGTCTCATTCTCTTTTTGTTCAAAGTTCAGCATATCCTTCCATCTTCTTGCATTGACAGCCGATGGTAAGAACTTCTTCATAAACCGCTCAACCAATTGCCCCCATGACGTGATTTCGTTGGGCTCTAGTGAATAAGCCCACTTCTTAGCCTCATCCCTCAAGGTGTAAGGGAACAGATACAACCTAATATTCTCTAGAGTCACGCTAGGTAGGGAGAAATTGCCACACATCTCAACAAAGCTGGTCAGGTGGGCATGCGGGTCTTCACCTTGTAGACCCACAAACTGCCCTGCGTTCTGGATCATTTGTAACATGACCGGCTTGATTTTAAAGCGGGCATTCTCCTCAACAGTTGGCCATGAGATTCTAGGCGAAAAATCATATAGGTTAGGTGCCGCATAGTTTCGCATTGGGATATTGCGATCGGTTTGCCAAGAATACGGGATCCTAGGCTGGTCGAACAACCCTTTGATTCACATCTGGCACCGCATTATCGTTATTATTTGACATGCTGGCCGCCTTTTTTCGCCGATTCTTATTATGGTGTATCCTCGTGCGGAAGGTTCGCTCGATCTCAGGGTCAGCTACAAATTCCGGTTCAGCACCAGAACTCATAAACCATCAGACCGCTCTCCACATTAAACAACCAGTATAATGAGATCTGTCCTACAAAATACCAAAAACCACTCAAAGAATAAACCGTTGATCAGTTCCTCGGCAACGATGCCATAAACTTTTAACGCATTCGGTATGTATGATATTAAATGCTCACAATGATGCGATACTACTACTATTTATGTGTTAATTAGGGATGGCTCAGGTAGTATGCCCTGCGTTATCACAAGTTTCTTTACAATGGAACCAAGTGTAATTCCACCGCAAGTTTCTCGGTGTGATCCAAGGTTGAACACGGGGAAGTGGTGCCGGTTATTGCGATATGTTCATGGTATATGCGACCAGGTTTTTAATTCTTTCTAAAATGTGTGCAAGTATGTAAATTGCAGTAAAATAAAGGAAAGCAGTAAAGATGTGATAAGACATAAAAATACAATAACCTAAGCTAGATGTTACAAGATACAGGCTTTATGTGCAATATACTAGGATTAAGGCTGGCTGTGAAGATTGTGCAAAGACGTGAGATGCGATGACAGGTCTTGTGAACAGATTAGAAAGAGAAAGATAAGTATTACAAACAATGCAAGTTCTTAATTGAATTGAAAGTATAAATATTGTTCCGCTCTTCTCTTAGCGTACACCTCTCAGTGATCGGTCGAGTTTCCCACATGTCTGTGGTGAAACAGAGTCTAACGTAATGAATGCAAGCTTGCTTCCATGTCTGAAAGTACTACTCACTTTAGTTAACGCACTCTTCTGACCTTCTCTCGATAGATCAGAATGACTCTTCACTTCTGCTCTCACAGGTGAAGATGTCGTCTAGCATGCTTTAGCTAAATATATTTTATAACTTTAATACATATTAAGTTCTTGGTGATTCATATTGCTCATCAAGGGATTAAGAAAACATCATGAAGAAAGTGACTAAAGGGTGAATGGAAATAGACAGAAAATGGTAAACGAAATCTATCGAAACATTTCATATTTCTACTAAGTGTTTGATACATGATATGTGAATGAAGAGATAAAGAAAATATGGAATACAATGAAAGAGAGATAGAATAGATACAATCCGGTGCCAATGTCTTGGCACAGATTCGATGGAGATTTGCTTGCCGAATCATATGGTTTTGATGGCAAGAAGAGCTTCCCTCTCAGGCTTGCTCCACCGGTAGCAAGGGTTTCTGCACAGAGCTTCGATCGGGTATATAACAGGTTGAATATGAGATTTACCTCTCGACCTTATCTCATTCTTTCCCAGATTTCTTCTCTTCAACACTCAGCTCAGCCTTTTCTCTCTAAAATCTTACAACATTTAACCCAATATCCAATAGCATACTTTTCTCTAAAATCACAGGGCTGTTTATAGGATAATATCCTTTGACTCCGGCCTTGTAGTCCCCACATGATGGTTATGGTAATTCTGTAGATGGAGGGATATTATTCCTTCTGTTATGCAAGCAGACCATCAATTCTACACAACCGTTAGTTGTACACGTGTCTCAATCCCCCGCTCTCGCGTTGCTCATTTGCATCTTTCGATCATGGGTTCGCATGTGGTGTTTGTTTTTATTATCGCATGCGGTCAAACCGTAGCTCTGGATCGACTGTCGCATTGCGCCGTTACTTCGGTAGTCGTCTCTTCATGGTTAATCGATGGGCACAATGTGACAAAGATGCATTGATTAGTTTCTTATGAGCCTTGAGTGCAAGCGGTGACTTGGTCTCCTGCAAAACAGAGTAAAGTTTGGCTTGTCCTCCATCTTTTTGTCGTTAGTGGGTGTAATTGCAAACATTTATAATTATTGTCATACTAGGTTAATTTTCATACAATTGGCGCATAATTACTAACTTTTGGCCGCAATATCTGTATAAGGTGGCATAAATAACTTGTATTTCTACAAGTTATCACACATGTGCCGGATAGCCCCAAATCCTGAAGTGGCGTAAACTAACTTTATGGCCTCTCCTAACTGGTGTAAAAACTTTTGGGAACTGTTCAACCTGCAGTTTTCACTACATAACCCCAAAACGAGTCTTAAAGATGAGCATAACTCATCAAAGACCGAACCATGTCCAACAAGGTTTTGTTTCTCCTTTCTGATACTTCATTCTGCTGAGGTGTACCAGGGGCCGAGAGTTTGGATTCAATCCCATGTTCTATCATATAGTTTTGGAATTGGAGGTCCATATACTCTTCACCATGATCAGATCGTAGTTTTTTTTCCATCTTCTTTCCTAACAAGTTTTCAACTTCAGCCTTATACTCCTTGAACATGTCAAGGACTTCAGACTTATGTTGCATTAGGAAGAGATACCCGAACCTTGAATAATCATCTATGAAAGAGATGAAATATTCATACACACCTCAAGCTTTAATATTCATCAGACCATAGAGGTCTAAATGTACAAGCTCCAAAGCTTCCTTGGCTCTGTAACCTTTTCCAGTAAAAGGTCGTTTGGTCATCTTGCCTTCGAGACATGATTCACATATTGGCAAGGAGTTTTCTTCTAAACTCTTTAGAAGTCCACTTTTCACCAACTCCTCAATCCTATTGAGGTTGATGTGACCTAACCTAAGATGCCAAAGATGGACATTTTCCTTAGGAGAAACCTTTGGCATTCTAGCTATTGTTGCTGTACTGAACCTTTCAGTGTTAGACAAGGCTTTTATGACTAACGGCGTTAGTACATATAAGTTATTTTCTATTGAACTATGACCAATCTCCATGCCATTCTTGAAAATAAACACTTTATTCTCAGAAAAAAAAGACGGTATAGCCTTGTTCAGTGAGACAAGAAACCAAGACTAAGTTCCTCTTAATATGATGAACTACAAAAACATTATCCAGTAACCGATAAGGTTTCTTGTCAACAAATAACTTCAGGCTGCCTACAGCAACAGCTGAAACAACCTCACCAGTACCGACTCGAACAGTCATCTCTCCCTGTGGCAACGTTTTCCAGGAACTGAATCCTTGGTAAGAGGAACAAACATGATTGGTAGCACCTGAATCGAGAATCCAAACAGAATCATCATTCTCTACTAGACACGTCTCCAAGACCAATAAATCATATTTACTGTCTTGTCTCTTCTTTTGGAGAGTAGTGGGATCGAGGTCGTTTGCTACAAAATTCGTTTCACACAATTCTTTCCACTGTAAGTAATCGGTCATTTTAAAAGTTTTAAACGAAAATACTAATGAGTTGCTGAAAAGAAAAACACATTGACCTACGTTAGGTTTTAAGAAAATACCCGTTGTAAAACAAAACAACATCCAATAAGGTTTTAACAAAACTAACATGAACCCCCTGTGACATCTAGTTTCGCAATGACGCTTCAAAGGTTTAGGACAGAAGCCGCCTAAAGGAGGTCGGTTATCCCTCCTCTGAATTGAGAAGTTCTCAACCAGTCATTAATACCAGAACAATTCTTGCTCCTATAACGACTAGCCTTCATTGATTTGGCCAAGAGATCATTATCTTACTTAACAATCTCCCATAAGTGCTCTGGTAACAACTAACTCTAGAGGTCCGTTCCAAAAGGCCAATCCGAAGGGAAAAAATCCGATTGGAGCAAAAACTAAAGCGACCCTATCCATTTCTAGAGTTCACCTTGATATTGACCAACTGCACAAAACCCATCTGAAGGGGGACGCTCCAAAGGCGACACAAGGGTGTACAAAATGATCTCATGGTGTGAACCAAAGACAGAGGCCATAGGACATGTTGACACACACCCTTCATCCACTTACTATAAACACTCTCTCCGTTCATACTATATTTATAACCTATATTTATAAATATAAATGATAACCAACTTATCATACTATATTTATAACCTATAGTTTTAATATTTCATCTCATGAAACATATAAACCGTAGTTCTTTTTTTATTCCATGGTTCTTAATGTAAATTTCATTTACATCAATCCTCCACTAGATGTATCTCATACATCATACCGATTATATCATATATAATCAAAATACTTCTTGTCAATTTAAACATTTCAATTCAACACCAATAATTGATCCTCAACTAAACCCATTGAGCTACCAATGGGACCTTATGGACCTATAGCTTGAAGCTCCATCGGTACGTGAATAACTAACTAAACTCTTTAGTCACAGGATCCAACATCCGTTAACTGCCAGGCACTCCACTAAAGATCGACAGCTGAACTCTCCTTATCACAGATATATTATGTGTCCATTTTAACTAATCAGCAGTGCAACAACCCTTCACAGATCGCTCGTAAGTACAACTGAGCCAATGACCGTTATGCCCCTATAGTTACATCTATCTCCTTAAGTACCACTGATCCTTCTAATGAGCATAAGTCATAGTCCTACTATGTCATAAGTCATAGTACTATTATGTCTGAGTCTTCTCTTCCAAAGAGAAGTTGTGGCCACTATGTTCAAGCCTCGAAATCAGCTCTTAAGGGAGCAATCTCTCTACTTATCCCTGCTTCGGGAAAGAAGTGAATTCCATCTTGTGGATTGAGTTCCCAGCTCCCAGAACAGATAAGTCCCCAAAAAGGTAGGCATGTTGAGTTGGCAATTTGGCCACTCTCACCCATACTAATCAAAAGACCGCCCTCAAAGAAAGAAGTTCCCAAAACACTCAGGATTGAGGTTGTGTCACCTATGGTCGTTTAGATGAGATAAAAGTCTTTAGTATCAATGGCGTTATATACAGAGTCTAGTCATCTCGTGGTCCAAGTCTTATACAAACTCTTTGTATAGGACACTCCCGCTCGCACGTCTCCACATAAATGGTCATGATCTACCATCTGTAGTAGTTTACAACACTTGCAAACCTCTACAAAGCGGATCGTATCCGTAGTATCACCAGGATCAGGTATCCCACCTTAATCCTTATACTATAGATCAGGTATCCCTCTACAAAGTGGGTCATATCCGTAATGTCATCTATAGCAGTTTATAACATTTGCACACCTCTACAAAGCAGGCCATATCCGTAGTGTCACTAGGATCAGATATCCCACCTTAATCCTTATACTACAAACGTATTTAGGTTATCACTTAAGGCACGATCCACTTGTGTATCACATGTACATGCTTAAGTTCACATAAGATAACCAAGGAGCTTTGTTTATTGGTTATGAGTAAATGCCAGAATTAAATAACACTTATTTTATTCATTAAACAATGTGTATCTTTACAAAACAACGAGCCTCCGGGAGAATTAGGACACCAATCCCAACGAACACCATTGAAAAATATAATATTCTTTATTAAAGGAATTTCAAAAATTTTTGAAAATTATCTACTATTTATCGAATGTTATTGAAAACCTTTTAAAAAAATATATTATATTTATCAAAGAACATCGAACACCATTGAAAAATATAATATTCTTTATTAAAGGAATTTAAAAGATCTTTGAATTAAAAACTTTTGAAAAATATATTATATTTATCAAAGAACATTAAGAACCTCGAAAGATATGTTACTCTTTATCAAATGAGTTTTTTAAAAAAAAAAAAAAAAATTTGAAAGATATGTTACCCTCTATTGAATGCAATTAATTAACATTTGAAAGTAATATCTATTTTTATATTGAAGTTGTTAAATATATATTTTATCAACAAACACCAAAATAATCTTTAAAAAGTATATTATATTTTGTCAAATATTTTTAAAATTTGTGTATAGATTATTAATATCTATATTTTCAAGAGAAAATTGCATAAACCACCCTTAAATTATGAGGTTGGTTGCAATCACATCGATGAAGTTTCAATTTGAGCAATTATCACCTTTATGCTTTAATGGTTGCAGTTAACCTCTTTTATTAAACTAATATTTATTTATGGAAAACTCACACATAGATATGGGGCGAACTTTTCATATGAAGATCGACAATTCTCTCTCTTATCTCCATTTCTTCCTCCTCTCCTTCTCTATCAACCCGATATTTAAACCAACATATGAACTTTCATGATTTTCAATGTATGAATGCCCCAATCAATTAGAGTTTTAAGGAAAATATTTAGGGATTTTCAAAAATAGAAAAATAAGAGAAACTATTTACACAAAATATCAAAATTTAATCTTCTTGGATAGAAGTTGATAGAGGCTGATAGAAATTTATCAGTGTCTATAGATAGAAACTGATAGAATTCTATCATTGTTACTATGTGATAGACGCTGATAGAAATCTATTGGTGTCTACCAGTGTTTTTTTTTCTGTTTTTGTAAATAGTTTGACATTTTTTTCTATCTGTAAAAATTTTCCAAATGTTTACCCTCTCGTTTGAATCTTAGAATTCTTTCTCTCCAAAAAATTGATCTTCTTGTAAATGAATCACCCTAGTGGCTGCAAGTATTAAAAAAAAAAAAAAATGTGTTCATCACTGCTACAGGGTCACCACATTTCTTCTCCCTATGGATAGAGGACAAAAAGTAGCAACTTTATACTGGTTTATGACCTCCCCTCTAATGGAGGTTTCTGGTGTCAGCCTTGGTCTAACTATGAAGGCGAAAAGGTGGGGCCTTTTTTGTATTTTCACCTTTCTATACCATTTTATGATTTGAGCTTCACTTGAAGGGTAGAAATTATTGGGATATGGGATTGCAAAATCATGGTTCCAAGACGATATTTCTATTGTTAACATTGTCATGTTCTGGTAAAAGCATTAGATTTGAGCCTTAACTAAGTCTTTTCATTGTTCAGGGTCAATCTAAGTCATCTCAGCCTACCCATGGAACTTCGTCTAGCTCAGGTATGTCCTTGGAATATATTATCAAAAGTATTGTTGACCACTCTTTTAAATTTCAGCAAGATATAAAGAATGTCATTGATGCTTTAGGGATTCAAGTCTCTCAGCTAGCCATTTTGATGAGTAAATTTGAGAGACAGTATGAAAAACTCCCATCTCAGCCAGAATCGAATCCTAGGGAAAATGTAAATGCAATAACGCTGAGGAGTGGCAAGGAGTTTGAGCCACTTGCTAAGTCAACAAAAGAGCCAAAGTTGGAAGAACCAGGAACCACTTCTTCAAATTCTACAGTCACACCACCAGAAAAGAAAAAGGGAGTATCCTCTCACTTTTTTCCTCTTTTAGATGTTTATATGCCTAAAACACCTTTTCCTTCCAAGCTTGCAAGGCTAAAAGAGCCTATGGTAGACAAGGATAAGGGTCTTTTGGAGATGTTCAGAAGGGTGGAAATCAATATTCCTCTCCTCGATGTTGTTAAGTAAATTCCAAGGTACGCCAAGTTCCTTAAGGAGCTTTGCACGAGGAAGAGGCAAGCAAAAGAAATGGAGAGAATGGTGGTAAGACAGTCTGTGTCTGCATCCTTTAGAAAAAATTGCTTGAAAAACAAAAGGATTCAGGTATGTTTTCTCTCCCTTGTGTTATTGGCAAAAAAAAAAAATTGATAGGGCCATGCTAGATCTTGGTGCATCCATAAATGTTATGCCATATTCAATATACCAAGAATTGAAATTAAATGACCCGGCTAAAACTGGAGTTGCGATTCAATTAGCTGATAGGTCTTTTATTTGTCCTTTAAGAGTCATAGAGGATGTCCTTGTTGAGGTTAATGATTTTCTTTTCCCTGTTGATTTTTATATTCTTAAGATGGAAGAGCCCACCTCTAATTCATCTGCATTAATCTTGCTTGGTCGGCCTTTTATGAAGACTGCTAAGATTAAGATTGATGTGGATGAGGGTACTTTATTTGTTGAGTTCGACAGTGAGATAGCTAAGTTTAATATTTTCGATGCTATGAAATCTTCCACCATTGGGCATGTATAGTTTTTGTGCTAGATTGATGTGTTTGACTATCTTGGGTAGGAGGTAGTATGGAATGTCTATGATAATGATGAAGATGATTCAAGCGAATTGATTTCACTTGAAGAGCTTTCCATTTTGTCCATGACAGAACCAGTAAGTATGCTTCCAGGCCATCTGTTGTGCAAGCACTTAAAGTGAAGTTGAAGGAGCTTCCAGGCCATCTAAAGTACGCCTATTTGGGAGAAGCTGAGACTTTGCTTGTAATCATTACAAAGAACCTGACTAATGAGCAAGAGAAACAATTGGTAGAAGTTTTGCAGAAATACAAGTTGGCCATTGGATGGACGTTGGCCGACATAAAAGGCATTAGCCCTGCTGTGTGCATGCATAGAATTTCTCTAAAAGATGGAACTAAGCCTTATCGACAACCCAGTGACGTTTGAATCCTATCCTGAAAAAGGTAGTGATGAAAAAGGTCTTCAAACTTCTAGACGCAAGTATTATCTATCCTATTGTTGATAGTGAATGACTTAGTCCCATACATGTAGTGCCTAAGAAAACTAGTGTTACTGTGGTAAAAAATGAGGAGGGTACTTTAATTCCTATTAGAGTTCAGAATTGGTGGAATATGTGTATTGACTTTAGGAGATTAAATGTTGTTACTAGAAAGGACCACTTCCCCATTCCCTTTATCGATCAGATGCTTGAAAGGTTAGCTAGAAAGCCTTTCTTTTGTTTTCTTGATGTTTTTTCATGGTTCTATCAGATCTCGATTAACCAGGAAGACCAACAAAAGATGACATGTACATGTCCCTATGGCACCTTTACTTTCGGAAGGATGCCATTTGGACTATGTAATGCTCCAAACACCTTCCAACATTGCATGATAAGCATATTTTCTAAGTTTATTGAGAATTTCATGGAGGTATTTATGGATGGTTTTACTATATATGGAGACTCATTCGATGATTGCTTGTCTAATTTATCTAGGGTGCTAGAGAGATGTATTGAGTCTAACCTTGTGCTTAATTTCGAAAGTGTCATTTTAGGCCTCACATGGCATTGTATTTGGAGATATTATTTCTAAGCATGGCATAGAGGTAGATCCTGCTAAGATTGATTTTATTGCTAAGCTCCCTTACCCCACAAATGTGAGGAAGGTTTGTTCGCTTCTTGGGCATGCAGGTTTCTATCACAGGTTTATCAGAGATTTTAGCAAGATTGCTCAGCCTATGACCTTTCTTCTTTACAAGGATTTGGCCTTTGATTTTAATGATGAATGCAGGAAAAGTTGTACTCCGGTTATTCAGGCTCCTTGTTGGGATCTTCCTTTCGAGATCATGTACGACGCAAGCGACCATGTTGTAGGAGCGGTTTTGGGGTAGAAGTTTAATAAGAAACATCACATGACCTACTACGCTTTAAAGACCCTCAACCCGGCTCAGTGCAACTACACCACAACAGAAACAGAGTTTTTAGCTTTCATTTTTGCTCTAGAGAAATTTCACTCTTATATTGTTGGATCGGAAGTAGTTTTTTTTTTTCTGATCATGCAACTCTGCATTATTTGATGTCTAAGAAGGATTCCAAGCCCAAATTACTGATGTGGGTTCTTCTCCTCTAGGAGTCTAACCTTAGATATCAAGACATGAAAGGATGTGAGAATGTTGTCGCCGATCAACTGAGCAAGATTATAGTTGATAGAGGTTATCTCAATTCTAATGGAGACTTCCCTGACCATGCACTGATGCAGGCAAACGGTATTTCTATGACTCCCTAGTATGCAGACATCGTGAATTACTTGACCACTAGTGAGTTCCCTTATGGAATGAACAAGCATAAACAAGATAAAATAAAAAGTGAGTCAAAGTATTATGTCTGGGAGGAGCCTATTCTTTGGAAATTTTGTGTTGATCAGGTAGTTAGAAGGTGTGCCTTGAAGGAACTTTTATTCAAGAGAACCATTAAGTAGAAGCAAGATCGTTTCAACCCAATTGTGAAAGAATAAAGCATTTACAAACATACAACCACAATTATGCATCATCGAGTAAATTTCAGCATGTTTTTCAGTTAAAACTAAGGGAATCAAGTAACATACCTTTGAAGAACTCTTCTTCAAGTATTCCCTCGATCTGCACCAATTATGCATCCCAGCAAACTCGATCACAAGCATGAATGCTACGAACAACCAGTGCAATTCCACAAACTATTTGATCCTCAAACCCAATCGAGTAAGACTCGATCCTTGACCCACAAACAGCAACACTCGACACTACCACTCGGTTGCCCTGGTATTCTTAGTGTGAGAATCCAGGAGGTGCGGGCTCTGTGTGAATTTGGTAGAGGGAAGGAGGAATTATACGACCAAGGTAAACGATTGAATAAATGGGAGAAAGGCTTAAGTTTATCGTATAGACTGGGTACTCGATCATTTAGTACACGAGAAGCTGTCGTCTAGTAAACTCGCTTGTCATTCACTTTATAACCTATAGTTTAGTATCACATCATATGTGATATATAAACCATAGTTCTTTTCTCATTTATTTAATATAAATCATATTTATATTAATTTCTCCAATTAATGTATCTAATACATCAAATCAATTCTATCACATATAATCCAATTCTCTCTCGTTAATTTGAACACTTCGAACTAACCCAAAAACTGATTGACTTTATGGACCTGTAGCTTGAAGCTCCAACGGTATGTGAATCATTGATTAAATTCTTTAATCACGATATCCACCATCCGTTAACTGTCGGTCATGTTACCTATAGTCATCCTAGTGAAATGAAAGTCTTTGTCATGAACCAGACAACCACATTATATAACAAGACTAAACATTTCGTGGTCCAGTTTTATACAAACTTCTTTGTAAAGGATACCCCACATGAATGATTAGGACCAGACTATTTGTAGCACTTTACAACACTCGTAAAGTCTACAAAGCGGGTTGTATCCGTAGTGTCACCAGGATAAGGTTTCTTACTTTATTGGTTTGTGGTTAATGCAAATAAAATATCTCATATTTCCTAGACAATAGTGAAGAAAATATCTCAAAGTCCCTACTCTTTTCTATGAGACTTTTCTGAAATGATAATTTATGTTCAGTTGTCGGGGATCGAACTCGGGTCACCCGAGTGACAGGCGGGAACACTTACCACTTTACTATAACGGTTAATAAGCTTTGGTGTTTATAAAATAAAAGACATGCTTTGCATCCATAACATTCAACAAAGATATTCATAATTTAATATAACACTTATATTAAACATTAGAAACCCTAAACATGCATACTATATATTATAACTATTTATAACATATATCCAATGCATGTAACAAGCTTCTGTTGGGTTTTATGTCCTAAAACTCGTGGCTTGTAAACAACAAATCTTATTCTGAAAATTTAATAAGTTGTTGTTGAATATATGTATTACTTATTAGAAATCCAATAAACCTAAAAGACCCTTGACTATTACATGAGTACTTGAACTTTATATGGAGACATAAAAGTGCATCAGGTTCGAGTAAATAGTCAACATGATCTATAGTATATGAATAAGGTTGGGTGCCTTATACAGGTAACACTATTGGATGCGGCCTACTCTGTAGTTGTTACAAAGAGTTGTAAAGTGCTACAAATGAAGTGATCCTAATTTGTACATGTTATGACTTGAGGAGTGGGGGCATCCTGTGCAAATGGGTTTGTACAAGATCGGACCACGAAATCAGTCACTCTTACTTTATAACGTTGTTTACTGTTTAACACTAACTATTTCAAAGCGATGACCTAGGTAACTTGACCTTAATCCTGAGCTAACCATGAACTCCTGTTTATTCGGGGTTATCCTTAGATTTGCATAGGCGAGGGTTGACTCAACAGTGTCAACTCAATAAACTCCCATTTCAGGGGTAAGAGCGAATAGATAGCTGGGGAAATAGGGTGCAAGAAGAAATTCACTCCTACCCGCTTTTAGGGATAGTAGAGAGGTTGTTCCCTTAAGTGCTGATTTTAGGTCTTGAACAAGGGGTCTCACCCTCTCATTGGCCCGAGAAGGACTCGGTTTGTTGGTTGGATCACAAATCAATCAGTGGGACTTAAGGAACAAGAGGTAATCTCAGGGATAAAACAAATATTTGACCCAGTCGTTATTACGAACAACCTGTGAAGGGTTAACTTACTAATCATGGTTATATCGTGTAACACCCCCGGAGTTTTTTTTTTTTTTTTTTCAAGAATGAACTTTCGAGGACAAAAGTTCTTTAAGGAGGGAAGAATGTAACATCCCGCACATTTTTTAGTAATAATGTAATTTCAGTAACTTTATTATTTGGAAATTCAGTAATTATTATTAGTTGGAGGACATTTTTTGGAATTTTGGACTTCAAGTGTAAGTGCGGGAATTTAATTGTTGGTGTGAAATTATTCAAATTGGAAATTAATGACAGGAATTAATTTTCTTTTGAAACGGAAAGGAATTTAATAGTATAAAATGGAAAGGAATTAAATGTAATTATATTTATTTCCTTTTTTGTTTTTTTATTATTATTATTATTATTATTATTGCTTCTTTTATAAAATGTCAAACCCCACCCCTTTTTCCTCCTCACGTCGTGAGCCCGTCTGACGCTGCCCAAAGCTGCCGCGTCAATTTCTTCTTCATGATCTCCGTCCACCACTGCTCAAGCGTCGTTCGCTTTTGTCATCACTGGATTTATCGATTTGAGTAAGATTTCTGCCGTTTGGGTTTGTTTTCGGTTGATTCTTGAATACTCATTTACTTTTGGCATCAATTGGTTTATACCCATTGTGTTTCAACTTTGGATTCAAGTTTGTGAAGGATTGAGGTGTTGTTCAGTGAAGTTGGAGTTTGTTTTAGCAAGTTTTGGTAAGTTTTATGCTTTTATTACCCTCTTGCGGATTAATTTTGGTTGTTGAGAAATTTTGGTAACGTCATTTGGAAGTGATTTTTGATGAGGCTACATATGGATAATTTATTTGAGACATTGGTAGTGAAGTATGTATTTGATTCAAAATTTAATCATGTAAGCCTAATTTCAAGTTATGATTAGGGGGTTGATTCAAGAATTTCATTCAAGATGAAGAAGAGTTTGGTTTGCTAATTATTTGGGCTTAAAATTGGAGGTTTGGAAGGTGAATTCAAATTGGACCACACCTTAGGTAAGGTTATCTGGAAATATTTTGTAATATTTGGGTGTTTGGAATTTGGCCTTAACTATTAATTTTAAAGTTTTTTTTATGTTTAGGCTTCATTAAGGATTCAAGAATTTCACAAAGATTCAATTGCTTTTTGGTTCGACCTAATATCAAGGTAAGTAATCTTACTACTTAAACTGCTCATAGGCCAGGCATTAGATGTATGCTAGCATGTTAAATGAAGGCTATGGCAGAATGACAGCATGAAAGATTGATAGTATAACATGATTAAAGTATGTTCTGTTACGAGATCCGAATTATTTATTTATGCACATAAACACTTGAATGCTAGTATGAGATGGTATGTGCTTCCATGGTTGTATTTGATCTGATGATGTTGAGGTATACATGTATGTTGTAGAACCATGATGTTGAGGTATATGTGTATGTTGTAGAGCCATGATGTTGAGGTTTATGTGTATGTCATAGATTCGTATAGTGATGATTATGATGTTAAGAAATATTAAATGTCTTTACTGATAGTTAGATGCCCATTAGATTTTGTGTTTCCTTCAAGATTCACCAGTTTATGTTTCCTTCGGGATTCACCAGTTTGTGTTTCCTTTGGGATTCACCAGTTTGTGTTTCCTTCGGGATTCACCAGTTTGTGTTTCCTTCGAGATTCACCAGTTTGTGTCTCCTTCGAGATTCACCAGTTTGTGTCTCATTCGAGATTCACCAGTTTGTGTTTCCTTCGGGATTCACCCGTTTGTGTCTCCTTCAAGATTCACCAGAGGTAGTGGGCATACTTAACTACAGTAGGATAGGACTCAGTCTCCTTCTTGTTCCATGTGCATATGTGTCCCATGAGGACTAGAACAGTTTATATATTTCACCAGAGGTGGGTATCTAGAGGACATAGATGCCCAGCCTGACCCCAGTAGTGGAGTTACTTACTGAGTATTTTATACTCATTCTTTCTAATGTTGTTGTTTCAGGTAAGAGTAGAGATGCACCGGCGATAGACAAGCGGAATTTGTGATCGAGCCACTAGGACTAGTTTTTATGTTATCACATCATGAGATTTAGAGTTCTTTTCATGTTTCTCTTAATTTTTAGTTTTGATATTTAAAACTTATTTTTAAGAATCATTTTTCAGACTTATTTATTATCCTTTATGATTTATGGGTACCCTACTATTGATTTAGTATTTGAATTTAATGAAAGTCTTTTGAACTTACTTTATTTAATTAGCATTTATTTCACCATAACCGAGTGTCGTTTTGAGTTCCATGCATGCATGTATTTAGTAACGGCCTAACTTAAGTCCTAAGGGGTTGGGTCGTTACAGTTGGTATCAGAGCCCATGGTTTGGGTTCTGTAGACTGACTTACTATGTAAGTCTAGATTGTCCCTGTGGCCCATAAATGGATTCCTCGTCATCATCAGGTACGTCTTATCAATTACAAGTTTTATGATAGTTGTGCATTAAAATATTTGTTTAGCTTAAATGCACCAGTTATGTTCTAATGCTAGGTCAGTGACTTGTTAGAAGTTATTATAAAAGGATTATCAGGTATGACACTACAAAAGGAGAAAAATAAAATAGAGTAAATTATGAGGTCACTTGGCACTAGTTAATCTCATGGAAATTATGTTAGAAACGAACAAATATATACCTCAGTTCAGCAATGTTAAAGGTTGATGAAACTATGTAGAGTTATGACAATTTAGGAACGAATGTATTTAAATGTTTAAGCCAAAGAATAAAATTGTCGAGATAAGAATTGATCAAGTACTAGTGTTATGTTTTATGTTGGATAGTGCAATCAGTGGTACTATAAATACACAGGCCAGTGCTCAAGTATAAGGTTAAAAGTTGTTTTATGAATAAGGAGGAAAATAAGAAGAGTCTATAGATTTATTATAGGCTTTGAGATATTAAAAACCCAACATTTCGAGAAGAATTTTAGAAAGGATTCATAAGTCATAATCATTTGGGTAATACTACAACTTGATGAACTAGGAAAAGTATGTGTAACGATATACAGAATTCTTTTGGAATATCTAGCTAGGTAGATGTCATTAAAGGAAGCTAAAATAGTTGGACATGACCTTGGACTTAAAGGGGTTAAAGCAAGGTGTTATTTGTTTAGGTTGAAGGATTATTTTAGTATACCTAGACTAAACCCAGAGCCTTATTGTGTTAAGGAGATCCAAGTTAGACAGATTTGAAGAAATAAAAGTCTTTTGGAGTTTAAACGTATGCAAATTGGCAAAGAGGAATTCTACAATATGGAAATTCTTAGTGAGAGAGATAAGATTTATGGAGGAGTTAAGTAAATTATAATTTAGTAAAGAGATTATGTTCCACATGGAAAGTGGAAGAAAAAAGGGAGGTGTCTTAAATTTAGTGGTTTTATCAGAGATAAGTGTGAATGAGAGAAAAGTATCCAAGAAAGTTTACTCTTTTGGAAAGAGAAAGAAATTTAACGGGTTCAAAACTCCTAGTTAAGTATGGTTTGAAGGCTTGATAAGAGGAGTTACAAGGTATTTGTTTTAGTGTAAAAGAAGAATACCTCATTATCATGTGGGACCTTAGGACAATATGTGTTAGATGGAAAGATAGCTTATATAGGTGATTGGTATGGAACTTTGTTTTAACACAAGAATCTTTTACCGAAATAGAAGGTTGAGAAGGGATAAGTTAAAATGGAGTTACTAGTAATAGTAGATGTTCGAGAACTATTGATATGGTATGTTGAGGCTTCATTAGTTAAGACGTAAAACATTGAGGGCATTAGTAAGATTTAAGGGATTTTGACTTTGTGTGCAAGTGTTGAAAACATGAACTAGCAAGACCATCAATTTGATTGAGAAAAGAAAATAATCCAACTCGAGGTAGACAATAATGGTATATGCACAAAAGTAAGTAAGTTGGATCTTCCAATATAACCATTGGTATAAGGGATAGACTTAGCAATAAAGTTGAGTTGATAGTAAGAAGTTACAAAAAGTGAGTTTGGAGCATTAGAAGATAGTATGTATTCTCTTGCATGGGCAATGAGTTAACTAGCTCTAGGGAGTATGAGTAATTCAAGCTATGACTTATGAATCAAGAAGATTTTATCGTAAAAACTAACTACAGGGATCAATTACAGTTATTACAAGGTTATGGAAATGTGTTATCAATTGACTGATACTTTAGCATCCAGGGACTTCAAAACCTCATTTTCAGAGGGAATTTTAGACCCATCTGCAACAGGGTCTAAGTAATGATATGTGATTGTTTCAAGCCTAAAGAATAATATGAGGATGGCTCAAGCAAGTTTTATACCTCATGACAGCATACAGCCTTATGATGAGTTTCTCATGAATGTGAGACTTAATTAGACAGCGTTATTCTCAGACATGTAGACCATAGGAAAGACATCACAGTTGGCGCTTCTAGAGTAGAAGCAGTTTTCAGTTGACTAGATTTGTTCTGGTACATATCTTCAAAAGACGCATTATATAACATGACCAGTTTCTCCACTAGACGTATGAAGTTTTCCCTGTGACAGAATGGTAAGCTCAGATATATATTTTTAGTGAATAAGACTTTCTTAAGCTCACAACAGTTTTCATAGTTCTCAGCTTGAGCTTGTTAAAGTATTGTTGGTTTTCAGCATCTTAAGTTTCATAGTTATATGTGGAAGGGGTTGTCACACTTTTTTTTTTATACTAGTTTCAACTATGTCAAACAGTGACTCTCGTTTTACATCTAGTTTTTGGAAGAGTCTCCAATTAGTACTGGGTACTCGATTGGATTTTAATACAACTTTTCGCCCATAGACTGATGGTTAGAAAGAACGTTTGAACCGGATATTGGAAGATATGTTGTGCACTTGTGCAATAGAGTTTTCAGGGAGTTGGGACTCTCACTTGCATTTAATGGAATTCGCTTATAATAATAGCTATCAGACTACCACTGGCCCTTTGCCATTTAAGGCCCTATATGGAAAGAGTTGCAAGTCTCCAGCATACCAGGGTGAGGTTGGTGAGAGGAAGTTGCTAGGTCTTGAGCTAGTGCAGACCACGAATGAGGCAATACAGAAGATCAAAGCTCGTATGCAACCAGCTCAGAGCAGACAGAAAAGTTATGCCGATATGAGACGTAAAGACCAGGAATTTGAGATTGGTGATAAAGTGTTCTTAAGGGTGGCACGTATTATGAGGTTTGGCAGTAAAAAGAAGTTGAGTTCGAGGTTCATTGGGCCTTTCGAGGTCTTAGAGCGAATTGGCCCTGCAGCTTACTGATTGGCATTACCCCCAGCACTGTCTTCAGCTCATAATGTCTTCCATGTTTCAATGCTAATGAAGTATATGACAGACCCATCCCATGTAGTTGACTACAAGCCCTTACAGTTGAATGACAACTTGAGCTATGAGGAGAAGCCTATAGAGAACCTCGCCAGAGAGGTAAAAACATTGCGCCACCGGGAAATTACTTTTGTGAAAGTCCTGTGGCTGAATCACCAGTTTAAGAAGGATACTTGGGAGCAAGAGGATGAGATGAAGGCTCAGTACCCAAAGCTTTTTCAAGAATGAACTTTTGAGGACAAAAGTTCTTTGAGTAGGAAAGAATGTAACACCCTCGGAGTTTTTTTTTTTTTTTTGTCAAGAATGAACTTTCGAGGACGAAAGTTTTTTAAGGAGGGAAGAATGTAACACCACGCACATTTTTTTAGTAATAATGTAATTTTAGTAACTTTATTATTTGGAATTTCAGTAATTGTTATTAGTTAGAGGGCATTTTTGAAATTTTGGACTTCAAGTGTAAGTGCGGGAATTTAATTGTTGGCGTGAAATTATTCAAATTGGAAATTAATGACAGGAATTAATTTTCTTTTGAAACGGAAAGGAATTTAATAGTATAAAACAGAAAGAAATTAAATGTAATTATATTTATTTTTTTTTTTGTTATTATTGTTGTTGTTGTTGTTGTTGTTGTTGCTTTTTTATATATAAAGTCAAACCCCACCCCCTTTTCTTTCTCATATCATGAGCCCGTCCGATGCCGCCCAAAGCCATCGCGTCAGTTTCTTCTTCATGACCTCCGTCCACCACTGCTCAAGCGTCGTTCGCTTTTGCCGTCACTAGATCTATTGATTTGAGTAAGATTTCTGCCGTTTGGGTTTTTTTTCGGTTGATTCTTGAATACTCATTTACTTTTGGCATCAATTAGTTGATACCCATTGTGTTTCAACTTTGGATTCAAGTTTGTGAAGGATTGAAGTGTTGTTCAGTGAATTTGGAGTTTGTTTTAGCGAGTTTTGGTAAGTTCTATGCTTTGATTACCCTCTTGCAGATTAATTTTGGTTGAGAAATTTCGGTAAAGTCATTTGGAAGTGATTTTTGACGAAGCTACATATGGATAATTTATTTGAGACATCGGTAGTGAAGTATGTATGTGATTCAAAATTTAATCATGTAAGCCTAATTTCAAATTATGATTAGGGGGTTGATTCAAGAATTTCATTTAAGATGAAGAAGAGTTTGGTTTGCTAATTATTTGGACTTAAAATTGGAGGTTTGTGTCTCCTTCGGGATTCACCAGTTTGTGTCTCCTTCGGGATTCACTAGACGTAGTGGGCATACTTAACTACAGTAGGATAGGACTCAGTCTCCTTCTTGTTTCATGTGCATATGTGTCCCATGAGGACTAGAGCAGTTTATATGTTTCACCAGAGGTGGGTATCTAGAGGATATAGATGTCCAGCCTGACCCTAGTAGTGGGGTTACTGAGTATTTTATACTCATTCTTTCTAATGTTGTTCTTTTAGGTAAGGGTAGAGATGCACCGGCGATGGACAAGCAGAATTCGTGATCGAGCCACTAGGACTAGTTTTTACGCTTCCGCATCATGAGATTTAGAGTTCTTTTCATGTTTCTCTTAATTTTTAGTTTTGATGTTTAAAACTTATTTTTAAGAATCGTTTTTCTATCCTTTATGATTTATGTGTACACTACTATTGATTTAGTATTTGAATTTAATGAAACTTTTTTGAACTTACCTTATTTAATTAGCATTTATTTTGCCATAACCGAGTGTCGTTTTAAGTTCCATGCATGCATGTATTTAGTAACGACCTAGCTTAAGTCCTAGGGGGTCGGGTCGTTACATATCGAGTGGACATAATATATCTACTGTGAGGGGAGTTCAACTATGAGTTTTAGTGGAGTGACCCATTAGTTAATGAATGGGGGTTAATTTGGTGTAATGAGTTTAGCTAATTAATCTCGGATCGTTGGAGCTCATGATCTGTAAGTCCGCGAGGTATCCCTACTAGTTTGTAAATGGATTAACTTTAGAGTAGCATGATAAGTTAATTTGAAACATTCGTTTTAGAATTAAAGGAATTAGTAATTATATGAGATATAATTACACGTTTAATTTTAAGAATTAAACGGAATTGGAGAATTAATATTTAAATATGATTTAAATATATGAAGGTGGATTTGTGTAAAATTAATTTAATATTTGATATTAAATTAATAAGAATTATTTAAATTGTTTAAATAATTATTTATTAATTTTATTAGAAAATTTAATTTTGTAAAATTAATAATTTTTCCAATTTTATAAATCAAATCGATTATTTAAATCAATTGAAAAATTGAAAAGTTAGAAAAACGGAAATTGGGTTTGTGGTTCTTTCCATTATCACCTTCAAAGTAGCTCACACAAACCCACTTCTTTTGGCATCAATAACTCCAAGCATGTGCTACATCTCATGCAGCCATTTTCTTTGCATGATAGTCTGCAATATATGAGAAGATTGGAGTGGAGTTGAGGCATGCAATATATAGAATTTTTGCTGGAAAATTCGTGTTGAAAAAGATCTTCTTCAAATGGGTTGTTGCTCTGAGTTCTTCTCTAGGTTCCCTTCATTCAACCTTATTTTGAATCCCATAACTCAATCTAAAGCTCCAAGAGAATAGTGGAAAAGAGCTTGAGGTGGTCTACAACAAGATTTGAAGAAGTTTGCAACTGAAAATCGAGATTTGACGAAGTTCTACAAAGGTATGACTTGAAACTCACTTATAACTGTGTAAGCATGCTTTAGTTACTGCCAAAATTAATGAATTAGAGTGCTTATTGATCCTTATTGCTTCTGCTACTTGCTGATACAATCCAACAGCTTCCTATGGTGGGATTTTAAATCTACACGGCATATAATATGTACATACATATTTTAATTTTATATATAACATACATCACATGCATAAATATTTAAACAACACTGATATGGTTCAACTTTGGCATCCTAAGCAAGCAATAATAATTAAATTATTACAAAAACAGCACAAAAACAGCTCCAAATTTGATCTGGACCACTTGACCCGACTCAAACTAAACTTGAACCACCCGAACCGAATCTCCAAAACTCCAACTGAGGCTGAACCGAACTAGAAGAGAACCAAACCGGTCGAACCAAAATTCACCTACGTGAACCGGCTCACGAACACACGTATTGCTGAGCTGGGATAAACATCGTCATGACGCTTCATCCCAGCATTGCAATGCCTCAGGCTCCAAGATGAACAGCGTCGTGACACTGCGAAGGCAGTAACTCCAGTCCATCTTTCTGCTACGAACCTTGCTTGCTTCCAACTTTAATTACAGCCTAATTTCGACTCTGTTGACTCCAAATAAATTACATACTCTAGAGCACACATATAAGCTCATTAAACAAGAGTCAATTACAATTTTAACTTAGGAATCAAAGAGAAATCTAATGCCAAAGTTGATTGAAGCACCATATCAGTCCCCAAACATGCAACCATAGAAATTCACCCACCAAACTCAAATTAACGTTAATTGATTGCTTAAATCATGCTCTAATACCAATTGATAGGATAAATAAGCATGCAACGGAAGCAATCATAATCAATAAGCACTCTAATTACATTTATTTTGAGTTATAAAAGCATGAAAATACATATTTCGATAGAAAAGGGTTTCAAAAACATGTATCTTTGATGAATCCTCAAAATCCAGGCTACTCTCTTTGAATTCTTAGCTTCAAAACTCAGTGAATCACTAAAAGATCTTCTCTACTATTTGCACTCAATACTCAGTGGGAGGAAAATGATGTATATGATATGTCAATTTCCTTTCACATTTCTCCCTACATAGTTCACACCGTGAGATCTATGCTTGGCCTCAAGACACCTTTGCTTGTGTCCCTCTACGGATGGTGTTTGCATAGGTCAATACCAAAGTGAGTAGAAATATTGTTTATAGTAAGTGGGACAAAGACGTGTGTCAACACATCCCACGGTCTCTTTCATCGTTGTAAAGTTTCATATTCGGCCTTAAGGCACCTTTGCTTGTGTCCCCCTATGGATGACATTTTGCATGAAATTTTATACAAACTCATAAATGGATAAGGCTTCTTTAGTTTTTGCATCAATCGATTTTTCCCTACGGTTGGCTCATGGGACGAAACTCTAGAGTCTAAAATGAAGGGTCATGTGAAATCCGGATTTCCGTTTCCCTACTTAAGTAGAAAATTAAGGGAATTAACTAAGTGTAAGTTGAATCCTATGTTAAAGAGGAGGAAAATTATAAGTGTTTAAATAGATTGTTTAGTAGGTTTGAGATAAGCCTTAACCAGTGAAAATTTGGTTTAAGTATGGTGCCAAAAAGGAACCATGCGTTAGAAGCCAAGAAAGAAATAGTTTAAGTATTTGATAATGTATTGGCCTTGTGCTAAGCGTTGGTGTTGTGCCATGTGTTGGCCATGAACATTTGAGAAGTTATTTGCGTTGAAAGAGGCTAAAGTGTGGCCGAAAGGAAAGGCTATTCGGGGACAAGCACACGTAGCCAATGTCTTAAGAGGTTAGCAAAGCATGCGGTGGCCTCAAGTTGCACGGACATGGGCGTTGGGCATTGAAGTTGCGCACGCTGGTTGATCGTGTAGTAAATAAGCAGTGCTACACGATGAGGCAGACAATCGTGTAGCAAATGAGCAATGCTACACGATGGGGTATGCGATCGTCTAGGAAATGAGCGTTGTTACACGATGGGGTATGCGATCATGTAGGCGAGCACTGGATGATCGTGTAGCAAATGCGTGGAGCTAACCGATGTGGTAGGCGATCATACGGCACGGTGCGGTGCTAGACGATGCGGAGAGTCACACTAAGCGATGGCATTATGCGCTGGGTGATAGCGTTTGACGATGAGGTGTTGGCACTGCACGATCGACATCAGCGCTAGAAGATGACGTTGGGCGATGGTGCTACATGATGGGCGTGATACGTTGGACAATAGTCGTGATGAGCTAGACGATAGTCGTGCTGCACTAGACGATGGGCGTCAGCACTACACGATGAGCAAGAGCTGTGCGGTAGGCTATGTGCTATGCGATAGGCGATGGTGCTATGCGGCAACCTTGCTAAAAGATGAGCTAGGCGATGAGACAAGCCATGGTGAATGCATGGTGAAATGTCTTTGCGTTTCTAAGGCTTACTGTACATAAGGCTTGTGAGGTTAGTTGCGTTGGTCTTGAGCAAGAGACTAAGGACGTTAACAAGCAACAAGGACATACATGCGTTGGTCATAAGGGATGCGTTAGCAAGAGCCTAGGCGATGATACCATGAGGTGTTGAGTTGAGACCTTGACTCAAGGGTTGCTATGCATTGGTGATGTGCTATGTACCAAGGACATCCGAGGGCATGTGGGCGCATAGGACAAGGAAAATAGTATGTGTTGGAAGAATGTTGGTCATAATCCTAGTTGAGCACATAGGCCAAAGGTAAGCCATGCGGGAGAGGAAAAATATGCGGCCAAGGATGCGATGTCTTAAGTTTAGTATGACTCAAGTGATGCATTGATAAGAAAGCCATGAGTTGATGATGGCTAACCGAGAAAAGGGCATGCACGGCTAAGCAATAAGGTTAGGATGAGCCTTGCGAGCATCTAGCATATGTGATCAAGTTGCGTCAATTGTATGCACAAGGTAAGGTTGCGTTTAGTAGGTCACATATGGGGAAAGGTGCTAGGCAGCAATGGCTTGAAGGGTGTCATGTTGAGGTTAAAAAGACACCTCAAAGGCGCAAAGATGGGATGGACACATGCGCCAATGGGTGGTGTCCGGACATAAGTGTGTTGCACCAGTTGGATGGATGCATATGAAGTAGGATGAACGCATTTGAGGATAGTTTGACATAAAGGCCATGTGAGGGAGCAATCGGCCAAGATGGCTTGCGACCATAAGGAGGTGGAATGCGTCCATGGTGATGCTAAATCATTCAAACATATGGCTTGTTGGGGAGAAATCTTGGGCTCCAAGCAAGTAAGGTAGATGCACAAGAAGACATGCAAATTTGAGCACTATGGTTGGCAAAAGAAGAGGAAGACACCTTGGATTGCGATGGCCTGAAGGTTACGTTAATAGTATAGGGAAAGGACACTTGGACATGCGGCCAAGCAGAAGGTGTCGCACTGGGGGAGATTTTGGACGCCTATAAATAGGGCCAAGGACTTCTCTTCAGATGATAACTCAAATTCTCTTTAAAGGTCATTAGGAAGACTGTGTGAAGGCTAATTGTGAGGAATTTATGGGTTGATGAAGGAACGCATGCGTTGGTAGCAAGACCATGCGTTGGTCAAGAGGTTCCAAGAGGAGAAGATGCTGTCGAACATGAAGGTCTGGAAGTAGCATCAATTTGGGACGAGGATATCTCCCAGAATACTCGTGCGTTTGGAGTGATTTCAAAGTCACCTAAAAGCTCTAAGAGTCTAGTTTTTAGGGTAGGTCTGCCGAAGAAGAAGATCCAAGGAATCGGGCAGGAGAATGAGGAAAAGGAAGAAGGGCGAGCTGTCGAGTAAGCTTCGGTCAATCTTGATTTTTTGATGATTCCGACCAAATCACGAAGAGTTATGATCTAATATTTCAGGGTAAGCTTCCTGAGACAATTTAGAACATGTCTATAGATGGAAGTATCTTAAAATAAGGTATAGAATTATGTGTAATCTTACCTGATAATTGAATCTAGAATTTAGGGTTCAAAAAGGGAAACCAAGGAAACCTAAGGAACTTACGAGAGGAAAGTTCCTAACCAACCAAGGTGAGTGGTTGTTCCATCGTTTGTATGGTTGATTTATATATATATATATATATATATATATATGATTATATATATAGGTTGCATTTGAAATATTGGCATGATCAAGAAATATGTTTGTTTTGATATTTGATTTGTGTTGTTGTCAAAATGCATGTATATTTGCATTAGGAAACAGGATTCATACCCGAGATATTGTTAGCATGATTGGTGGTACCTTGGCTGGGATTATCAGTGTACCCAAACATGGCTAACAAGAAATGTTGACATGTGCACAGTCGGCGGGTTATAGGGTATTGAGCTTGAGTCCACGTTGGTCAACACGGGTTATCTGCAGAGAATACCCAAGAAAAATACATAATCATGTCAGGGTTGTCCAGCTGATAAGCTGGGGAGATTATATTTTGCTATGTGATTGTTGTTGATTGTGGAATTGTTTTTCCAAAGATGAATTTCTGTAATCAAACTTATGTTTGTTTAAAAGTTGCCACTCACTGAGCTTTGTAGCTCATGTTTTCCATGTTTTATGTCTTCCCCCCCAGGTAGCGGAGATTAAGGAGTTCCAAGGTGCTGCTAAGGTCAAGGTCTGCCACAAGCCACAGTTACACTTGTGGGAGGTTTTACAGTTGTTGTAAACTTTGTAGTTAAGTTTTGGAGTTGTATAAACATTACATGGTTGTAATAAAATGGGCCTACTTAATCAATTGTTATTATCTTCTTGACTTAAAGTTGACTGAGGATAGTAAAGAGGTTCAGTTGGGCAGTAGGTATCACAAAAGGGTAGTATCTGCGGTCCCTCACGCCTCTCCTCGGGCTCGAGAGTGCAAATCCGGGGCGGGGTGTGACAGGCTACACTTACAGGAAGTTGTTAAGTAAGTTAATGATTTCTGGACCGAATAATGGTGACTAATGGTTATAGGGATAAGAGTTATTCTGGTGTAATGGTTATTTGAGAATGTCTCAATTCAGTGAAGGGGTAACTGATCACCTTACAATGGCTTTTTCCCTAACTCACTGAAGCATCATTACAAAATAGGGGTCACATAGGGTACATAAGTTTTTTGCTAAATTGATTGGTTTTTCTTGGGTAATGCCTTAATAACTAATATAAATAATTTGTATGGTTTCAACAATCTTCAAAATGACTAACGCTACATTGAATTTGCTAAATATTGACAAACTAAACAACGATAACGATACTAGTTGGAAGAACACTATAAATACTATGCTAATTATCGATGACCTAAGGTTTGTCCTTGTTGAGAAATGTTCTCGAGTACCCACTGCTGGAGCATCTAGAAATGTTCGAGATGCATATGAAAGATGGGTCAAGGCAAACGAAGAGGCTCGAGCGTATATCTTGGCAAGTTTATCTGAAGTCTTGGCCAAGAAGTACAAGAACATGGTCACTGCAAGACAGATCATAGATTCGTTAAGGGAGATGTTTGGACAACCATCCACCCAACTCCAACATGACGCTCTTAAATACATCTTTATTGCCCATATGAAAAAAGGGGTCTTTCTTCAAGAACAAGTTCTAAACATGATGGTCCACTTTAATGTGGCTCGGATGGATCTGTCATTGACGAAGCCAGTCAGATTAGCTTCATCCTGGAGACTTTACCTGAGAGTTTCCTCCAGTTCCATAGTAATGATGTTATGAACAAGCTAGACTACAATCTGACCACCCTCTTTAATGAACTACAGACTTACCATTCCTTGATGAAATTCAAGGAGTAGAAGGAAGAGGCAAATGTTGCCACTTCCTCGAAAAAGTTCCATAAAGGTTCCACTCTGGAATGAAGTTTATACCTTCTTCTTCCGACACCAAAAAGTGAAAGAAGAAGAAGAAAGGTCAGAAGAAAGTTAACCCTATTGCGACCCAGAGGGGCAAGAAAGCCAAGGTTGCCAAAGGAATCTGCTTCTATTGTAACCAAAAGGGACACTAGAGATGGAATTGTCCCAAGTATTTGGCAGAAAGGAAGAAAGTCAAACAAGGTAAATGTGATTTACTAGTACTAAAAACTTGCTTATTGAAGAATGGTGATTTAGCTTGGATAATTGATTCGGGCGCCATTAATCATGTTTGTTCTTTCAAGGAATTAGTTCCTAGTTGTAGCTCAGGACTGGTGAGATGACTATACATGGAGGAACTGGGCAAGTCATCTCAACTGTAGTAGTGGGATGTCTCCAATTACTTTTACAGAAATCATATTTATTATTAGATAATATTTATGTGATTCCTGATTTAAAGAGGAACCTGATTTCTGTAAAATATTAGCTTGAACAAAAATATTGTATTAATGTCAATGTAAATAAACTGTTTGTTTACACAAATGATGCTTTTATTTGTTAAGTAAACTTAGAAAGTAATCTTTATGTGCTAAGGTCGTTAGCATCTAAGGCCCTTTTTAATACTAAAATGTTCAAAACTGCAATAACTCTGAATAAAAGACAAAAAGTTTCTCCTAAAGAAAATGTCCAACTTTGGCACCTAAGATTAGGTCACATAAATCTCAATAGAATTAAGTGATTGGTTAAGAATGGACTTCTAAGCGAGTTAGAAGAAAATTATTTACTAGAATGTGAGTCATGCGTTGAAGGCAAAATGACTAAAAGACCTTTTATTGGAAAAGATCATAGAGCCAAAGAACCCTTGGAACTTGTATATTCAGACCTCTGTGGTCCTATGAATGTTAATGCAAGGGGAGGATTTGAATATTTCATCTCTTTTATAGATGATTATTATAGGTATGGGTATATTTGCTTAAAGCAACATAAGTTTGAAGCTCTTGAAAGATTCAAGGAGTACAAGGTTGATGTTAAGAATTGGTTATATAAAACGATTAAGATACTTCAAACTAATCGAGGTGAAAAGTATATAGATTTGAGATTCAAGGACTATTTGATAGAACATGGAATCGTATCCCAACTCTCGACACTTGGTACACCTCAGTAGAATGGTGTATCAAAAAGAAGAAATAGAACCTTGTTGGACATGGTTCAGTCTATGATGAGTTGTGCTCATTTACCTAACTCGTTTTGGGGTTATACAGTACAGACTGAACTGTGTTCCGTCCAAGAGTGTTCCTAAAACATCTTTGAAATTATGGAATGATCGTAAATGTTGTTTACACAATTTTAGGATTTTGGGTTTCCCAGCACAATGCTTGAGGCTAATCTTAAGAAATTGGAACCTCATTCAAAACTTTGCCTATTTGTAGGTTGCCCTAAGGGAACGAAAGGTGGTTACTTCTATGATCCTAAAGATAATAATGTGTTTATGTCGACAAACACTACATGTTTAGAAGAGAACCCCATCAGGGAGCATAAACCATGCAGTAAGATATTGTTAAATGAGTTTTCCAACAAAACTAATGAAACTTCAATAAGTGTTGTTGATGTCGGTTCATCTACTCAATCACATCCACCTTAATCATTGAGGGAGCCTCGACGTAGTAGGAGGATTGTGAACCCATCTATTAGTTATATGGGTTTAACAGAAACCCTAACCATCATATCAGATGGTGGTGTTGAGGATCCACTGTCCTGTAACCAGGCAATAGAGGATGCAGACAAAGATGAACAGATCAAAGCTATGGATCTCAAAACAAAATGAAGTCTATATACTTCAATTCAATATGGGATCTTGTAGATCAGCTTGATGGGGTTAAACCTAAAGGTTGCAAGTGGATCTACAGGAGAAAAATGAGTATAAATGGTATGGTGCAGACCTTTAAGACTAGACTGGTGGTAAAGGGTTATACCCAGGTTGAGGGAGTTGACTATGAGAAAACTTTCTCACCTATTTCCATGTTAAAGTATATCTAGATACTCTTGTCCATTGCCGCATATTATGACTATGAGATTTAGAAAATGGACATCAAGACTGTCTTTCTAAATGGCAATCTTGAAAAGACCATCTATATGCAACAACTAGAGGGATTTATTTCCCAAGGTCAAGAACAAAAGGTTTGCAAGCTTAATCGGTCCATTTTTGGACTCAAACAGGCTTCTCGATCTTGAAATATGTGATTTGATATTGCGATCAAATCTTATGATTTTGATCAAAATGTTGATGATCTTTGTGTTTACAAGAAAATCATCAATAGTTCAGTAGTTTTCTTAATGTTGTACGTGGACGATACACTACTCATTGGGAATTATGTAGGTCTCCTGACTGATGTTAAATAGTGGTTAGCGGTTCAATTCCAAATGAAAGATTTGAGAGAAGCGCAGGTTGTTCTAGGGATCTGAATCTTCAGAGATCGTAAGAACAAAGCACTGGCCTTATCTCAAGCATCATAAAGCATCATATATTGACAAGATGCTTGTCAAATATTTGATACAAAATTACAATAGAGGTTTATTACCAATGTACAATACAATATAAAAATGTACAATATACAATAAACTACGGCATACCCCAGTATCATCTCCCACTTGCCCTAGACAAGATGCCGCATGTCCCGCAGACCCAGACTTTTTAGATGACCCTCGAACACTTTAGTCGTGAGGGCCTTTGTAAAGGGATCAGCAACGTTGTATCCCGTAAGGATCCGATTCTTATCTCCATACACAAGCATGTAGACCCTCGTTCTCCGATGGGTTCATACCCACCTCAAGCTCTAACATTCATCGGACCACAGAGGTCTGAATTTATAAGCTCCAAGGCTTCCTTGGCTTTATAACCTTTTCCAGTAAAAGGTCATTTGGTCATCTTGCCTTCGAGGCATGATTGACATACCGGCAAGGGTTTTTCTTCTAAACTCTTTAGAAGTTCACTTTGCACCAATTTCTCAATCTTAATAAGGTTGATGTGACCTAACCTTAGATGCCAAAGATGGGTGTTTTCCTTTGGAGAAACTTTTGGTCTTTTAGCTGTTGTTGCCGTGCTGAACATTTTAGTGTTAAACAAGGCATTTATGACTAACGACCTTAGTACATATAAGTTATTTTCCATTGAACCATAACCAATCTACATTCCATTCTTGAAAATAAACACTTTATTCTCAGAAAAGGAGATGGTATATCCTTGTTCAATGAGACAAGAAACCGAGATTAAGTTCCTCTTAATATGAGGAACTACAAAAATATTATCCAGTAACAGATAACGTTTCTTGTCAACAAATAACTTCAGCCTGCCTACAGCAACAACTATTAAAACCATTATATACTAGATCTGACATTTGCTATGCAGTGGGGATAGTCAGTAGATATCAATCTAATCCAAGATTAGATCACAGAACAGCCATTAAAACCATCCTCAAGTATTATCGGAGAACGAGAGATTACTTACTTATGCATGGGTCTAAAGATTTAATCCTTATAGGATACACTGATTATGATTTTCAAATTGATAGAAATTCTAAGAAATCCATTTCAGGGTTAGTGTTCACTCTTAACGGAGGAGCTATAGTCTGGAGAAACACAAAACAAGGTTGCATAGCGGACTCTACCATAAAGGTAGAGTATATAGCGACTTATGAAGCTGCCAAAGAGGTTGTATGGCTTAAGAAATTTTTTACTGATATTGAAGTTGTCCCAAACATGTCAAACCCATCACCATTTATTGTGATAAGAGTGGTGTTGTGGCAAATTCCAGAGAGCCAAGAAGTCACAAGCGTGGAAAGCACATAGAGCGCAAATATCATCTCATCTAGGAGATTGTGCATTGAGGGACGTGATCGTCATGAAGATCGCTTCAAAGCACAATGTTTTTGATCCATTTACAAAGGCTTTCACAGCTAAAGTGTTTGAGGGTCACGTGGAAAGTCTGGGTGTACAAAACACGTCACATCTAGTCTAGGGCAAGTGGGAGATTTTACTGGACATATAGTGTATGCCCTGGTTTATTGTTTTGTGTACTGTACCTTATATTTTTACTTTGTATTTGTACACCCCACTAGCTTTAGGATAAGTAGAAGATTGTTGGGTTTGATGCCTTAAGTCTCGTGGTCTTGTATTTTGTAAATTATAATGGTACAACATATTATTATCTAATAAAAATAAGTTGTATTTTATTTGACATTTAGTTGCATTAACTCAAAATCAATAAACTAAAATCTAAGGTTATTAGATGTAATTTAAACATGTATTTAGAGACATACAGGTGGATCATGTTTAAGTAATAATCTGAACGATCTATAGTAGATGGATACGACCCGTTTTATTAGATGTAACTTAAACATGTATTTAGAGACATACAGGTGGATCATGTTTAAGTAATAACCTGGACAATCTGTAGTAGATGGATATGACCCGTTTTATTAGATGTAACTTAAACATGTATTTAGAGACATACAGGTGGATCATGTTTAAGTAATAACCTGAACGATCTGTAGTAGATGGATACGGCTGGGTATCTTATCCTTGTGACACTATGGATATGACCCGTTTTATAATTGTTACGATTGTTGTAAAGTGTTACAAATGATTTGATCTTAATCATTCATGTGGAGACATGTAAGCGGGGGTATCCTATACAAAGAGTTTGTATAAGATTGGACCACGAAATGAATAGTCTCTCTTTGTAACTCCATTGCTAAAAAAGACTTACATTTCACCAGGATGACCATAGGTGACTTAATCTTAATCCTGAGTGAGTTGTGAAATTCTGTCTATGAGGGTAGTCCTTTGATCTACATGGGTGATAGTGGCCAGTTTCACCAATTCAATATGCCTACCATTTTGTAGATTCGTCTGATTGGGAAGCTGGGAACACAACTACACAAGAAGGAATTCACTTCTTCTTTATTGTTAGAATAAGTAGATAAATTGCTCCCTTAAGGCTGATTCCGGGTCTTGAATAATGTGGTGACCCTCTCTTGGCCCGAGAAAGGTTCAGTTATAGTTGGACTATTACTAATTGTTCATTAGAAGGATCAGTGATACTTAAGGAGTTAGATAGGGGTGTTCATGGGTTGGGTAGGTTGGGTTGAAAGACTTTTTAGACCCAACTCAATTGTTCGGGTTGTAAATTTTTCAACCCAAATAACCTTTATTAAAAAATGAACCCAACCCAACCTAACTATGAAATATTTGGGTTAGGTTGGTTCGGGTTAATCGGGTCATTTATTTAAAATTTTATTCTAAAAAGAAGCAAAACGTAAATATGTAAAAATCTAATTTAATTATTTTCATATATTGAATTAAGATTAACAACTCAATTTCAATTTATATAGTGAAAATTTTCTTTTTAAAGTGCAAAGAAACTACTTTTAAGAGTTGTTGAAGAATAAATTATTAAAAAAATATTGGAATTAAATAAAATTAAAATCAATAAATGTATAAATAATTGTGTTATAAATAATAAGAAAAATATATTTTAAAGTTAATAATAAACTTGGGTTGGTTCGGGTTGGTTTAGGTTATATTACGTGAACCCATGAACCAACCCAATCCATAAAATTTTCATTTATTTGAATCCAACCCAACCCAAATGAGTTCATCACCCAACCCAAACCGTACGGGTTGGGTTGGGTTGATCGATTTTTTCGGATCATCAGGTTTTTTAAACACCCTAGAGTTAGATGTAACTGCAACGGTAGAACGGTAGTTTTGACCAAGTTGTACTTATGAACAATCTGTGAAGGGTCAATGCGTTGTTGATTGGTTATATCCAATAGACACAGAAATATAACTATAATGCGAAGAGTGCAGTTGTCGATCTTTAGTGGAGTGACTGACAGTTAAAGAATGTTGATTAATTTAACTAAAGAGTTTAATTAATTAATCAATTATCATTGGAGCTTCAGTCTATATATTCATAAGGTCCCGTTGTTAGCTCAATAAGGATTAGTGAGAATTAATTGATTCTAGATTAATTCGAATTGTTCAAATTAATTAAAGGAAATTAATTATATAAGATACAATTAATGTAATGTATATGATAAATTATAATATAGTTTTAATGAGAGAAATATATATATATATATATATATATATATATAAACTATAGGTTAAAATTAATATGAATATGATTTATATTAATACTATAGGTTATATGAGAGAATAATAAACTATATGAGAGAATTATAAACTATAGGTTATATGTTATATGTGATATAATATATAATTTAATATATATAAATTCAAAAAAAAAATTTATTTTGATAACTCCCCTCAACCCTTTATTTTTTTCTCTCAATTACATGCAACATATATAAGAGGAGATTGATTTTTATTCATCATCTTCATCACTCTATCTCAACCTCCCAAACAAGATCTCTGTGTGTTTTATGCTCTCTCAGAAAAACTCTCTTAACATCCCAACCACACAAAAATTAAAAACATAGAAGCCTACATATTGTCTATTGATCCTTATCCTTGAGAATAACAAGGAAGATTTGTGATGATATCTTTTTTGTTACACTGTTCGTTGTGTTCATGGTGTCGAGTTCGGAAGATTAAGAGAAGTAGTGGACTGTTCGTGCTATTGGAGAGAAAAAGTGAAAATTTGGGTTCTTCAAGGGTGAGTTTCTCAATCCCTTCTCCTCTCTGTATTTAGAGTAGATATGCTTGCTTAGTTAATTGTGTTTATCGTAGTTTCTTTTCCTCTGAAGTTTGTGTTCTATAAAATGAAATCAAGACACTACACATTCATTTGCTTTTGCTTCAGGGTATTCAAATCCCTTCAACTGCTTCACAGTATTTGTAATCACCCACATCTTTACCACTTCATTTCCACGCTTCATACCATTTGACGCATCATCGATCACTATCACTCACACAATCACCATCATCCACTTTCACCACACTTGTAACTAGTATTTAGTTAGCTATATGAAACATTTTCCATGCATAATTGAAAAACTCATCGCGTTAAGATCAAACATTAATTCCAACATATCTTGTCGATAGTCCCTATGTTCGACCTTGTATTCTTCAAGCCTCTATTTAGGCTTACTCTTGGGTCTGAATATAAATAAAACATTGTGTTTAAGGATCCTTATTCATTCCATTTAGAGATTAAGGAATGGCATAAGGGTATAATTTCATTCATCACTTTCTAACACAATATTTGCTCACCCTAAAGATAGAAAGGAGCGAATTCCATCTTGTGTAGCTATGTTTCCAGTACCCTACTTGGACAAGTCTCTAAAATGATAGGCTTATTGAGTCATCAAGTCGGGTCACTCTCACCTATACAAATCAAAAGATTGACTTCATAGACAGGAGTTCATAACTCACTCAGAATTGAGGTATAGTTATTTATGGTCATCCTATAAAATTTTAATCTCTTCAGTGAACAGTGTTATAAAAAGAGATTAATTATTTTGCGATCTGGCCTTATACAAACTCTTTGTATAGAATACTCTCACTCGCATGTCTCCACATTAAAGAGTAGATCAAATCGTTAGTAACACTTTACAACTCTTGTAACAATTACAAAGTAAGCCATATTCGTGGCATCATCAGGAGATAATATACCCAACTTTATCCATATACTACATACCATTTAGGTTATTACTTTAACATGATCCACCTGTATGTCTACCACATACTGTTCAATTTTCGTAAATTAACCTTGGATATATGGATAATAGCATATAAAATAATCAACCATTATTTCAAATAACATATTAACTACAAGGCTTTAGAGCATCCATCCTAACACAACCATATTTATTTTTTTGTTTTATATTTTAGTAAATAATTTTTAAATTTTAGTATCTAAGATTATTTTTAAAAATTGAAAACACAAGATTCACACATGATGCTAACTAATTTAGGTATACAAATTGATATAGATACGAAAGTTTTACATTTAAAAAAAAAAAAAAAAAAAAAAACCTTTTAGAAAGGAGTAGTTGTCTATTAATTTTTCGAGTTCATTTTTTTTATTAAAAAACCGAGAGTTTATTAATAATAAAATAAAATAATATAATGACACATAAAAAACCAAACCCACCAAAAAAAGAATAGTTAGAAAACGCCTTGGTTACTTACATCTAAAGAAAAACAATGAATCCAACATGGAAGGATATGTCACTAGAATCCCTTTTCACCTATTTGAAAGTGTCATTATTTCTCTTACCTCACAACACCCTTGTAACAAAACATGAATATTTGCCAACCACAAAAGTCTCCCCTTCAATCTCTTGTGTTTAGCAAGTTGAAAACCAAACTTCATATCACCCGGCACAATCGCTAACTCCACATAATGTGATCAACACCTTCCTCCACCCCACAAAGAATACAATAAAAAGTCCCAACTAAGAAAAGAGCATTTTTTTTAACTTTCACTTTTCACAAAATTTGGAAAAAAAAAAAAAAAAAAAAAAAAAAAAAGACCCATCAATTGAGGAGGGATTCAACAAACATTGGAAGAACAAGCTCCAATAAAATCACCGATAGAATTAAGGGTATGTTTGGATTGTATTTTCAAGTGTTTAATTTAAACAATAAGTCATTTTGAAATACATTGGATTATTTGGCAACTACTCAAAATACATTTAAAAATCAATTTTTATCAAAAGTGTTTAAATAAATATGAGTTTTTTTTAAATCACTTTTTTCTTAAGTCAATCCAAACAGACCCTAAGACTTCAAATACAAGTTTTCCACCTCCATGACCTTAGCTCAAACTTTTAGGTCTTTTCCTGATCAAATAATGGACCAAAAAGACCGATATGATAGAGTAAGAGCCCCAGCCTATCGGAGTAATAGTTGATTTAAATTTTAGACTCAATACTCTTGATGTAAATGTAAATTTCTTAAAAGAAAACAACGATTAGGTTGTACCTAACTCATGCTCCACTTTCCTTTATCTCAAAAAAAAAATTATAAGAACTTGGGTTATAAATCAATTCAAGGTGGGACTGGCATAGTAGGCCCAAAAAGTAGCTTACTAGGCCGACCCAACGCCTAAGAAATGGGCCCAAATCTTGGTCGGCCTTCATAGAGAAGCCCATATTGGGGAGTTTTGTTTATTTATTTGTTTTTTGTACTATTTATTTTAGTTTCTATTCCAAATCAGCCGAATTTGGCAAGATTTCAATTTTACATATAAGAGGGCTTTTTTAACTAATAAGTTTAAATCTTTTCAATTACAATTTTTCTATTCCAACTAATTTCAATAAACTTCTTTTATCTTCATTTTTTTTCAAATAAGGATTTTTAAGGTAATTTTTATTTGAAAATTTCGAAGATAATAATGAAAAATATATATGGATCTCCATCTCATTTCCTAATCCCTATTTTATTTTATTAATTTAGAGTTAATATATTTTCTTCACGTGATATGCTAATTTATAGTTTCATAAATATTATAATATACCTTTTTTCTCAAAATAGAAAAATGGCATTTTTTTTTAGTAACAATAAATTAATGTTTACATTCATAAAAAGAAAAGGAATAAACTAATTTAACTAAAAATTGTTCCACATTCTAGCTAAGAAGAAATAAAATTCCCAACAAACCCCTTCCACAAATAAATATTCCCTGAGAATCTCTATCCTTGTCACTACCCTTAAAATGGATTTTCTTAAGAACATAAATTATTTCACCTTTCATTCTTTCGGTTGCTATTTTTATTTTAAATTGATTTAAATCACTTTTCGCACTTTAATTTAAAATATATTTAAATCATTCAAAAAAAATTAATGTTAGATATTAAATATCTATATTACATTTTTAAATGTAATTTTCATATAATCAAATTTGAAAGAGAAAGAAAATATTTATCACAATTAGTAATTATCATCAAACTAAATTGATTTAGATTTTCTAAAATGCTCCCCACTTTTTTTGCTTTTTTGTTTTGGAATGCACCCATTCAAACTTCTTGATCATATTTATATTATATTCCCTTAAAATTTCCCATAAGGCCAAAACCCAATACATAAAATAATAATAATAATAACCCACTTTGGATATGAGTTTAAAGCATAGAAATTTTTTTATATTTTAATACAAAAATATTATTAATATGTTTTAGGGAAATTCCATAATTTTTGGTGGTCAAGATGCTTGAACCACAACCAACACCCTTTTTTAAGAAAACATATAAATAAATAAATAAAAGTGATAGAGAATCTATTTCTTTCTTTGTGAATGTGAGTGATCCATGGAGCACCAATTTGAGCCAATCTTAATACCAAGAAAAAGAATACAATGCATGCATGTGACATGTTTGATATAATGTCTATGAGAGTGATTTGTGTTTCTTCTATGAAGTTTTTTATTTTATTTATATTTAATATTTTTTTTTTTATTATTATTATTTGCCTGAAAAAGAGTGGGCTTCCCTTTGAAACACCTTTGTCCAAGGAAACAACTTAATAGGAACTCACTAAAGCCAAATGTTTGAGATGAAAGGAAAACAACAACCCACATGTTCATTTTTCTTCTCAATTTAAACCAAAATTAGTTCAATCATCAACATTACCAATGATGTCAATGTTACTTTTATCAGTAATGTAAATAGTAGAGAACTAAATAAAAGTATAATTAAATACTTAATGATGTAATCAAACCGACATGTATAGATATAATGTTTTTTTTTTTTTTTGTTCGAGATCATTGAGGAGAAAAAACATGTTATCTTTTAGATTAAAATTATCCAATATCTCGTAGTGATAAACCGATGACAGAAATAGAATCGTAATTAATGTGTAAATTCTAATGTGCTACTAGGTTTTTTTTTAAGGTCAAATCACAAGTTTAGTCTTTACACTGATTTGATCAAGTTTATGCTTATTGGTTCTTAAATAACTTTTAAAAGGTGTCCATTGTCCAATATATCCTTCAACTATTAGATTGTGTCTAATATTATCCTAGAAAATTAGAACTTTCAATTTAGTGTCTAATGAATTCTTGAATATCTTGAAATTATTAAAAGTAAATTGATCTATTAGATATAAATTTAAAATTTATGTCTATTATAATGGAAACTTATACTTTTAATTTTGTATTTGATATGTGAATTTTAAATATTCAAAATGAAAAAAATTAAGGATGTGTTTCGTTTAACTTTTCAAATATTTAATTTTGAAAAATAAGTCATTTTAAAAGAAATTAAAGTATTTGGCAACTGGTTAAAATAGTTTTTTAAACATTTTCAAAATGTATTACAAAAATAGTTTAAATAAAAATGACTTTTTTGAAAAACATTTTTTTCACTAGTCAATCCAAACCGATCTTAAATTTATAATTTCAAAATTTTTGGAGAAGAATTAATTTCTGACGTCATATATATTAGGTAATCGGTTCATTAAACTACTATTATTTATTTAATAGAGAAATATATATACCATATTAGAATAAAAGTCATTCACAAAGGCACTAACAAAATAAAAACAAAAGCCAAAAAAAAAAAAAAAAAAAAAAAAAAAAAAAAAAAAAAAGGAAAATGAATAGGGTATAGTATATACATATGCATATTGGGATCACATCAAGCCACCTAATTTTCTGTTTAATTTTCTTTTTTAGAAAAAAAAAAATAGGAATTGAAAAATAAAAAGTGCTAGCTGTTTTTTTTATGTGAAAAGGAGTAATTGACCCAAATAATTAAGAATTGAGCTTATTGATGGGCGCAAAATCATATCTCATCATTTAAGAGATACACAAATAATCAAATAATTAATTTCTGCATTAAAATTTTAAATTCCTGTTGGAATCTAAGCCTAATCTCGCACATCTATTAGAAATCTTATAATAATAATAATAATATATTAAAAAAGATAATATTTCTTTAAAGTGAGGCTCAACGATGATTGACGATCTATTTTGAAGTCAAAAGTTCAAACTTCCATACTCTTAATTTAAGATAAATTAATGTATATCTACGATGTTATTTCTATTTCTTATTGCTTTTATTCATTATATTGTAATTTATTAACTTGACTAGTTAACTTGAAAACGAGAGAAAGGTAAGCTTAATAGACTTTATTTACTATATTTATTTTGTCGTTTATGCTACATTTATCATACGTCGTATTGTCTTTTCTTCTCCTAGTACTGACAACCTATGTTTAACTCAATTAATTAAGAAATTTGTACTATCATTGACTAAAAAGCCAAAAATTTAAATCTTCATATACATATATATTTGTTGAATGAAGAATTGTTAGAGGATAATTGAAGCATTCTCGGATATGCAGTAAAAAAGTAAAAAAGAAATCTATCAACTATATACAACTCAACAAACAAAAACAAAAAGATTACTTATCGTTTTAACCATTCCTATTTGTACTTTGATTTCAATATAGTTCTTACTCTTATTAGATGATTTTCTTATTTAATATAGGACGTATTTGTAAATATTACATTGAGGTTTAGTTGCCCGTGCATACATTAACATATAATAACAATTTAATCTCAGTCATTTCTCAATTGTTCGTACCAACAAAATCTTTAATTTTAATTAAAGTACGACGTTATTTTGAAAAAATTAATCAAACTATATAGATAAAATTGTAAGTTTTAAATTTGAGCTATCGAGACAAAAACAAAATGATAAATAATAGAGACCGATATATTAATTTATCCAAAAAAAAAAAAAGTGAAGTTAAAAAATTAAGGCGAAACTTATATTGAACAAGCAAAATATCAAAATACATCAAAGAAGAGAGAAGAAGACGGACCACAAGTTGACTAAAAATAGAATGTACCTACCCTAAGCCAACCTACAATGAATAATTATTTTTGTCTAGAAGTAAAGCTTAATCATAAAGATTGTTCTTTTCAAAAATATCAATAAAAATAAAGATATCATAAAGATTGTTTATCAAATTTAGGACCACATGTACCAAGTATCTTATTTTCTTTACTATTACGAGAGATAGTGATAAGGTTCTTTACAATGTTAAATTATCATATTTAATCTCTTGACTTTTAAGTGTTTAATAAGTCAATGAACGGTTAATTTTATGATTAATAGGTTCTTAAATTGTTAAAAATGGTTAACAAGCCTTTAAATCTTTTTTAAATTTTATGGATCTATATACAGTTTAGATTAGCTCTCCTCAAAATAAATCTTAATTCTATATTTAAAAGATCAATTAATTTTTATAAATTTTTATTTGGTCAATTGTCAATGGCTCACTAAACACAAAATTAAAATTTTATTAACCTATATTATAAAAGTGCAAGGACCTAATAGACACAAACTTGAATGTTTATGGACTTAGTAGTTACTTGGAGAAGTTTTAGTCCTTATTTTTATTTTTTTGTAACAAATAGATGATGTCGGTTTAAGTATGTATACTAACATGTTAATATGAGTGTGATTTCAAGCCACATGCATAGATCAAGTACGAGTATTGGGCAAGTAAAAAATAGATTAAAAAAAGTAATATAACAAGAAAAAAGAATTGTTATTTCAAAAAGTTTAAAAATTAAAATAGACATTATGAAAGGTTAAGAACCAAAATGGAACAAACATAAAAGTTCATAAATGAAAATGGACAATTTGAATGTTCAAAGGGGCTAACATAAAACAAGCTGAAAAATTAGGGACTATAATGAGATGAAACCAAATTTTTATATAGCATTTAATTTTTAATCTCAATTATCCATGTTATAAATATAAAAAAAGGGTAAACTTGTTGCATTGTGGAGGCTAAACATAAAAAAGATTTAATTCTACTATATTTATCTAATTATCTTAAATACGATGAGAGACCGAATTTCCCATCTCAAAGGAAGAAGTGCATTCAATTATCACTTAAAGACCGAAATTCCAACCTCAAATACATTCAATTACCACTGAGTTAAAGTTATGAATGAAAAAATAGGGAGTGAAAGATCATTGATAATTTTTATTAGGCTTTGGAATTCTACATTGTCTCCAAGACGTCAAATCTAACCCAACTAGAAGTAAGAGGGAAAAAAGAGGGAAAAAAGAAAAGCTCAAGCGACCAAATATAAATTGTATATTTATATTTAATACATTAATTATTTTTTATTTCATAAATCTATTAGACAAAAAATTAAAAATTATTGACTTATTAAAATAATTTTAAAAAAATTAAAGTTTAAATAGATACAAATTTCAAATTCGAGGACCAAGCTAATAAGTTAACCTAAAAATGGCAAGCCATAGCTTTTAATTTGTTGGTGATCTTTGAAATTATTTCACATCCTTTTTCCAAAGTAATACATTTTTGGTAACAAAAGACAAAAAAAAAAAAAAAAAAAAAAAGCCACAGTAATTTGGTAGTGATGTCTTAACATATCTATATTAATTTTTGTATTTGAAACTTGAAAATGGTTCAATAATTTAGTACAAAAGTGTATGGTCCCAGTTCCATAAATCCAAATAATTAAGTATAAAGAGCATGTTTGATAATGATTTTATTTTTTAGTTGAGCTTCTCTCTTAATTTTTATATCATAATTATAATGATTTCATTTTTTAGTTGAGCTTCTCTTAATTTTTATATCATAATTTTACTTATTTAAATAAAATATTTAAATTTCTAATCAAATTTTAAAACTATTGAAAACTACATCGCATTTCATAATTATGGTTTTTTAAAATTACAATTATTTTTTATAAAATTTTTATTATAGCTTTCATCTTTGCTAATTCATGAATTCATGAATTTTTAGCTAAATTTAGAAAACGAAAACAAATTTTAAGAAATTACACTTTTTAATTTCCAAAACTTGGGTTGATTTTTTTAAAACACTCCCAAAAATCGATAATAGAATAAAGAAATCAAGTGGAGATAAGTTTATAAGCTTCATTTTTAAAAACCTTTAAAAAAAAATCTATTCGATAACTATTTGATTTTTAAGAATTATGCTTAATTTCTTGCAACTTCTTTATCATAATTTTCATCTTTTTATGAATTATTAATCAAATTCCAAAAATAAAAACAAAATTTTAAAAACTATTCTTTTCTAATTTTCAAAACTTGACTTCATTTTTTAAAATACTCCAAAAATAGATAACAAAAAAATCAATATGAAGTATAGTTTATAAGCTTAGTTTAAAAAAAAAAAATCAAATAATTACCAAATGAGATTTAAATAATTATCTTTTTTTTTTTAATTTTCAAAACTTGACTTTAATTTTATTTTTATAAATTTTAATTTTTAAAAAATAATTATTATCCATCAGAGTGTAAATTATTAATTAATTTTAAAATTTTGCTTTAAAAAAAGGTTGGAATTTAGAAGGTGTTGGATTCGGGGATGAGTTCTACTTCTAAATCACGTTTGATCACCAAAAGTGCATCCCAGCTTTTATACACGAGGATGCGAATCCCGCGTGGGCGACCGTTCTGACAGTTTCCTATGGTCTGCTCTACGATCCTGCCACGTGTTTCAAATCACATCCAACGGCTCTGGAAAAAATGATTTTTTGGATAATGCCCATTCCCACTGCTAATTACGGCGCTCAGGAACACGCAAAGAGGGATTGCCGATTGCGTGCTTTCAGTTTCTTCTTCTTTCCCCTCTTTTTTAATGACGTTTTTGCCCTTCTGTCTTGTTTTCATTTCTTGCCATTGATTTGACATTGCCTCCCCCCCCCCCTCCTACCCCTACTTGTCCTTTTCTCCTTCATTTTTCTATCTCTAACCCTCCTCTCTTTATATTAATTTTTTTTTTCTTTAAAAAAAACATTGTAGGTTGATTAAGGTAATCAAAATTTTGAATCTTCATTTGAGGTTTTTGTATGTCTATGTGTTCGACGCAAAAATGTCGAAACTAATCGACATTTTCATTGCATAATAGAAAAATTGATAAAATATTAACAAAAGATTACTGATTTGGACTTAATATTGATAATAAGAAATTTAAACATATTTCAAACAGATGAAATATTTTTTCTTATGCGAATTTTAACATTTTATGCATTTTTAATATCTATCTTTATTCTAAAATTTATATTGAAATTAATATTTTCATAAAATTAAGGTCTTAGTACTTTCGTCAATATCAATATTTAAAATTGGATAAAACTTGTATCAAGAATACTATTTTAGTTTGTATATTTTAGCACTTGTTCTATTTTAGTCTCTATTTTTTCGAATATCTAAATTTTTTGTCTAATATTTTTATACACTTTAAAATTAGTTGTACTCTTAAATTATGATGAACTTTTTAAAAAGAAAAAAAAAATGGTCTAGGTTGGTCTTATCTCTATAAATTTTAGAAATATATCCATATTTTGTCATTGATTGAATGAAAGTCTTTATTTTTATTTCGATAAAAATTAACTTCAAAGTTCAAACTAACTTGTTCATGACTAATGGTAAGATTCATTAAATGTACATTCATTAAATTTGGTCTTTTGAAAGTACAAGAAATGAAATGAGCTAAAAAGAAATACATGGTTTAGATAGGAGAACAAATTTGCTCATGTTATAGCAGTTTCGACATCCTCTCAACATTGTTCTTTGATATGGAAATATGTTTTTCTAGATAATATTTTTTCCCTCATTCGAAATGGAGACTAGAGAGTAGTTTATTGTTCAATTTGCTATTATTAATCGTTGGCCCAAAATAATTATACTTCAGGGTTATAAAACGTTGTGTTATATCTAGCTAAATTTGTCATTTGTTACATTGTCATATTTGTTGGGATTGATGCCCTAAATCTCGTGGGTCTTGTAGTTTGTAATCGTAATGTACAAACGATTTATTTATTTAATAACATATGAGATATTTTATTCGACATTTAATAGCATTAACCCACAAACCAATAATTAACATCTAAAGTCGTCTTCTGTAGCTTAAACATATATGTAGAGACATACAGGTTGATCATGTTTAAGTGATAACCTAAATGGTTTGTAGTATTTAATAACATATGAGATATTTTATTCGACATTTAATAGCATTAACCCACAAACCAATAAATTAACATCTAAAGTTATCTTCTATAGCTTAAACATATATGTAGAGACATAAAGGTGGGTCATGTTTAAGTGATAACCTGAATGATCCGTAGTAGATGGATAAGGTTGGATATCTTATCCTGGTGACACTACGAGTATGATCCGCTTTGTAGATGTTACAATTGTTGTAAAGTACTACAAATAATCTGATCTTAATCATTCATGTGGAGACATAAGAGCGGGGGTGTTCTATACAAAAGGGTAGATCGAACCAAGAAATGAATAGTCTCATTATATAACGTCGTTAATAGTAGAGGCGTACATTTCACCAGGATGACCATAGGTGACATGATTTGAATCCTGAATGAGTTGTGAACTCTTGCCCATGAAGGCGGTCCTTTGATTTGTATGGGTGAGAGTAATCAAATCGTCAACTAAATAAGCCTACCATTATGGAGATTAGTCTGATTGAGGAGTTGGGAACACAGCTACACAAGACGGAATTCACTCATTTTCTAATGTCGAGGTAAGTAAACAAATTGCTCCCTTAAGGGTTGATTCCAAGGCTTGAACAATGTGGCGTCACACCCATTCTTGGACCAAAAGGGGATTGGTTATAGTTGAACTATGACTTATTGTTCATTAGAGGGATTAGTGGTACTTAAGGAGTTAGATGTAACTACGATGGCAAAAACTTAATTTTGGTACAGCTATACTTATGAACAATTTGTGAAAGGTCATCACAATGTTGATTGGTTATATTCAATGGACACATAAATATATATGTAGTGCGAAGAGTGCAGTTGTCAGTCTTTAGTGGAGTGACCGGCAGTTAATAAATGTTGAGTAAGTTAATTAAAGAAGTTTAATTAATTATTCAAGTACCATTGGAGCTTCAATCTACTTCAAGCTCAACTGGAATCATTGAGAATTAATTTTGGATTAATTTAAATTGTTCAAATTAATTCAGAAAATTAATTATATGCGATATAATTAATATAATGTATTTGAAACATTATAGTATCAAGTTTATTTTAAGAGAAATTAAGTATTTGAATATGATTCAACAATTAATTATATGAATGAGATTCACATAATTAAATTTAATATAAATACAATTTATATTAAATATCATACACATATAAGAAAAATAAAACTAGAGTATTGTATTTGATACCATATAAAAACTATAGGTTATGTGTTATATTTGATATATATATATATTAATTTAAATTTAAATATAATTTCAAAATTAAAGGGAGGCCTCCCCTTTTTTCTCTCATTAGGTAGTTTTTTTTATTTTGTATGGTCTTCATCTTCTTCACAAAGGAAGATTGTCTCTAGTTTTTTCTCCTAAGAACACACTCATAAAGAAGAAAAACTCTCTCTCACCCTCTTTCTAAAAGAACCAGAGCCTACACCTCCTGTCAATTTTCTACCAAAAGAGAATACAGAAGGCTTCGCTTAGTGGTGTTCTCATTGAATTGTTCGTGACCGATTAGAGGGAATACGTGAAGACTTTTGGTTCTTCAAGGTAAGAAGCATTATGTAATTTTTAATATCTATGCATAATCTTATGTTCTCTGTAATTTTAAATACTGTGAAAACGAAATTGAGACGATCCCACTTCCGCATTCGAACTTTATCGTTCCTCTAATATATTAACTCAATATTTGACTAATGATATTTACTTCATAAATTTTATATGAAAAAACTCGAAGGTTTATTGATGTAATTGCTTTTTTGAAGTTAGTTAAATATATAAATGTGATCATTAATGTATTGACTAAATTGATAATTTGTCAGTTCTTACTAACATTTTTTAGATTCAATTCAATTAATCAATGAGCTTCAATAGCACTTTAAGATGAGCTCTCCTGCGACTAGCTTTACTTTGCAATCACCAATAAACAATTAAAGAAACCACATCTATCTCGTCAAATATTACATTTTGAAATGGATTTAAATTCTTATTAAATGAATAAATAAAAATGAACAACAAACACCAACATAACTTTTTATTTGAAGTTTAAGAAATGAAACATAACATTAGAAAGATTGAAGCTTGAAGTTTGGGATGGGAATGAAATAAGTGAAAAAAACTCGATTAATAAATCTTTGAACGCAAAAATAGAAATTTATATATTAAAAATTAAGAAAAAGTCTAAAAAATACAAAAATAATATTGGACAAGATCTCAAATTTAATAATAATTAAAATAAAATAAAATAAGAAATAGTTTACCTTACAACTTATTTCCTAGGCATTTGGCACATATCAATTTCATGGTCGTTACTTGTCACATCGTTCAATGATGATATGCGCTATTTTCTTTTTAAATAAAATATGCATTATTTTATTTTATTCTTTTAAATATTGTTTGCAAAGTGCACACAACGTTGTAAGAGTATTAAAAAAACGTTATGCTAGTCTAATTTGATGCAAATGTTTTTTTTTAAAAAAAAACGTTGAAATTGTACATGAAGGAGTTTTCATTTATATATTTATTTATTTTTAGTAAATTTATTTATTTCTTTTTAATCCAATCAAATTTATTTATTTCTTTTTAATCCAATCTATAATGAGTGAATAATAGTAAAGAAGTAGTGAACGTGTTTTTGTTAAATTTTCAATTAAATTAAAATACTTATAACACATTAGTAAAATAGTCACAAAAGTTGTAGCATTTTTTTTAAATACAAAGGAATTAAAAAAAATGAAAAAAAAAACATGTTTTTCTCCCATCACTATACTTGTAATTATCAAGCATAAATCAACGATAATTGACATATATTACCTTCCTTGAAATTAAACAAATTATAATTTCAATTTATTTTTCATCTTTTAAATCAAAAGAAATTTCATCAAGAAACATATAAATCATAGAATATTGAGATTAATGGACCAAATAAAAACTAAACTTGAACGTAAAGAATAAAATGTAATATTTTGAAAGTGACAAAGCAAATAGAAATTAAAGTCTATACTTAGAAATAAAATGGTAACAATTTGAAATCTAAAGACCAAATTTAAACTAAACTCAAATCCTATGAACTTTTTTGTTTTTAAATGTATTATTAAATAATATGATCATGTACACATTTAAATTGAAATAATAATAATAATCAAATATAATTTTAAATTTATTTTATTACAATCTTATTCAAGAATAATATTTTTTATTCTAATGATTTATTAATTATATCAATGAACAATAATGGATTTAAATAAAAATACATCAAGAACAAGTATTTATCTCGACTAAAGGTTTCATCCTTAGAATTATATATATATATTACCGGGTATTGGTATACTTTTTTTATTAGGGTAATAAAATATTACTAAATTTTTTTTTTTCAAAAACCAAAAACCAAACAAAATGGTTAGCAAACAAGATCTACTTTGTTTAGTTCTCAAATTTTTTGCTTGGTTTTTTAAACTATTACTAAAAAGTAGATAATAAAAGAAGACATTTAAATGTAGAAATAATATCTAAACACTTAATTTTCAAAGACAAAAATAAAAAACTAAATGATTATTCAAATAGGGCCATAGGTTTTAAAAATATATATATTTTTAAATTTGGCTAAAGGTTCAACCATTGACTTGGTAAAGACGCAAATGTTTAAGAAATGAAGAGAAAATAGACTTGATTTTCAAAAACTAAAAACTAAAAGTAAAATGGTTATCAAATTAGGATTTAACTTTTTGTGTTTAGTTTTTTAAAAGTAAGTATGTTTGATTTTTTTTTATTTTAAAATGTTTTTAAAATTGTTATACTTTAATTTGTTTGTATAAAATTCAGGAATAATAGTATTTATTCTCTTTTAGTGAGATTGGGTAATAAGTATTATAATTATATTCTTAAAAAGGTATTATAATTATAATGCATTTCATAGTTTGATATGGTTAATGTTTTGTAAAACAAAATTTAAAATGGTTGATTGAAGATTAGGTTTCCTCCCAAAATGAACTTGATCAAATAATTCAGTATAGTAACTTATGTTGGAATAAATTGTATGGACCACAAATAGTCTATAAATATGTCTCTTCTCCAAATTACTTTTAAGAACTTTTTCATAAGCATTTTTCTCTCATAAAATTTTTCTCCCTTTTTATAAATTTTTGCAAAAGTTCGATTTATTTCTAATGTAATTTGTTGGATATTTTAGACGGGGTACTACTTCTATGGGAGCACTAGAGTGAGTAAAATTGTTGGGTTCAGTTTCTTTTCGGCATATCAGTTTCATGTTTTCTAATTTTTTTTTTATGATATTATTCATATAACAATCTTAAAATATTTTTCTTTTTGTTTGATCGTTAGTTAAATTCTACAGGTTTCTGTTGTTAAATTTTGGGTTATATTGGTTCTACTGTTCCCATCAAGTTATATAGTGTTTTCATTTTGGTTCTGCTTATATGTATTTATTTATTTATTTATATTTATTCATTTTCATTTGATAGGCCTCCAATTATGCTGCAACATCAAAAAAAGAAAGAATAGAGAAGATAAGGGGAAGTCAGCGATTGAGTTAGTTAGGGAGGTTGGAGGACCACGGCTAAACTACTTTTAGTTCTGTTGGGAGAAGTTGAGGTTTAAAAAAAGAAAGAAACCGAAAGAGAAGGGAGTGAAGTTTGAATATCTGGAGTGAGGAAGGAGAGCTCTCGAGAGTGGGAGTTCGGAAGTCTCTATCGTGTAGAATCCGTCGTAGTGTGCCGCTCATCGTCTACCTCTTTTACTAAGTGATCGAGTAGCAGACCCAACGATCGTGTAACATTTGGTAGGCGATCGTATAGTATTTGGTAAGAGATCGTGTAATATCTTGTAAGCAATTGTGTAGTATCTTGTAAGCGATCGCGGGGTGTTTTATAAGCGATCATCTAGAATTACTCAGCAATTGTGTAGAGATTGTAAGCGATCTAGTGTTTGATAAGCAATAGTCTAGTCTTTGTTTGACTCATATCATTTAATGAAGTATTCGTTCATCATTTAGTTGCTATTCCAAGAGATTATGCCAACTCGTTACGATAATAAAGTCTCAGTGTTCTAACACCAGTATGCATGACTACTTGTTTTATTCCGTTAGATATGCATACAATTGTTTCATATATATTGTTGTTTGTTGTTTGCCATTAGAGCATCTAGTTTTTATGTTCATTTTTTTTTTACTTTCTTCATGCATTTGGTATCTTCATGGCCGGGCCCATTTGAGAACGTTCCTTTCTTATTTCCTATTTCCCTAGTTCTTGTTTCTTATTTTCTCTTTATTGAGAACAAGAAATATGAATATGTTTGGTAACTAATCCTATTTCCTATTTCTTGAAAAAAAAAAAAACTGAAATTTATTTGATAACTATTTCTTGTTTCTTGTTTCTTGTATTTTTTTCCTCACATTTTTTTCTCCATATTTTATAGTTTAAATATAATCTAACTATATATAATAAAACGATATATAGTCTACATTAAAATATAAATAATTATCAAATATTTAAACTATCAAATACACATAAGTACCGATATAAAATTAATATCGATAGTATAATTGTTTCTATCATTCATCTGTTGCTAAATTTTGATTTACAATATTATTTCTCACTCAAGTCATTTGTTTTAAATTTTACATGATGTAGACTCAAATCTAACTCAATTATATTATTATGTAAATTTCGTGGTTGTAAAAATATTAAAATGAACATAAATAAGTATCTTAGTAAACAATTATGGTAAAATTATAATTGGTTTTGTAGGTAAGAAAAATAAACAAAATATATAAAAAAGCTTATTAAAAAAATTAAAATTCAAAATTATATATATATATATATATATATATATATATATTGAAAAAGAAAATTATATATTTTAAATGACAAAACTAATGAAAATATTTATAAATAATAGCAAAATATCGCAGTCTATCTGCGATAGACCATCATAAACAGTGAAACTTTGTTATATTTGTAAATATTTTGGTTCATTTTCCTATATTTGAAAACAATCTTTTTGAAAATTTGAAATTTGAAAATCAAAATAATATATAAATCTGAGTATTTGAAAATTCAAAATTAAATTTGCTATATTTATAAATATTTTGATTCATTTTCCTATATTTGAAAACAACCTTATTGAAAATTCAAAATTTGAAAATCAAAATAAATCTAAATCTAAATATTTTAAATTCAAAATTCAAAATTAAATTTGTTATATTTGTATATATTTTAGTTCAATTTCCTATATTTGAAAATAGCCCTATTGAAATTTGAAATTTAAAAATTAAAATAATATATAAATCTAAATATTTGAAAATTGAAAATTGAAAATTAAATTAACATACAGATATAAAAAAATAATAAAGAAAATAAATATAAATAATTATTTATTTATTTATTTTAAAAAAATAGAAAAATAGAGAAAAATAAAATATAAAATAAATAAATATAAAAAATATAGAGAAAAAAGGAAATATGAAAGAAAGAAAGAAAAATAAAATAAAAAAGTTTTAAGTGAGATTTGATCTCATGGCATCTCATGACCATGGAGTTAAGAAATGATTAAGGTATGCTTCCTCATCAATTAGTTAAATCCCCACTTTAATACACATTAGAAACAATTTAAATAAAATACAAATGGAACAAGAGAAACTACTTTTTATAGTTCCTCAAGAACGTTTCTCAAATTTTAAGAACAAGAAACAGAAACGATTATCAAACAGGTCAGTTTCTTAAAAGATGAGAAACATAAACGGGAACGTTATCAAATGGGCCCTAAATTTCTCAAAGATTTAAGTTTTTCCAAGTTTATATTTACAATCTCTCCTCCTGGTCTTGTTCCGCATGTGTTGAAATATATACATTTTACTCATTTTAGTGCCTGATTTTCATGAGTAATTGTCTCCTAAGATAGAATAGATCAACTTTCTTATGGAAGTAACACACCGTCCACAAGATCTAATGAACTACATTTTATGGAAATAAACCAACTTTATGGAAATAAACGAAACTTGCACAAATTTATAAAAAGGGAGAAAATTTTTTATGAGAGAAAAAGAATTATAAAAAAGTTCTTAACAACAATTTGAAGAAGAGACATATTTATAGACTATTTGTGGTAATTTGAATAGTTATATCTCTTCTTCAAGTTGATTCTTCAAGTTGATTAATTACGAAAAGATATTCATTCATAAAACAATGAAACTCTACACGAATGGTCACATATCATTTATTCCAACAACACCTCATTCACAAGATCCAATGAACTATACTTTGTGGAAATAAACCAAACATGCACAAATATATAAAAGGGAGAAAAGTTTTTACGAGAGAAAAATACTTATAAAAAAGTTCTTAAAAGCAATTTGAAGAAGAGGTATATTTATAGACTATTCATGATCATTCCAATAGTCATATCTCTTCTTCAAGTTGGTTAATTACGAGAAGACATATTCATTCATGAAACAATGAAACTTTACACGAATGGTCACATACCATTTATTCCATCCCCCAATAAATGGTAAGCTAACAATTTAAGATCAAAGGGAAAAGAAAACATTCGATATTTTCCAATGAAGAATCTGCATCAAGATAAGTAGTAAACACTTTGAACTTTCCCTAATGAATATCAATTGAGTTTACTTAGCTATTCAATAGACTTAATACCTTGAACTATCAGTCGTTCTAGAGTAAACTAAGACAATTAAAGTAACACAGTTTCTCATCATAACAAAGTTTGTTCTTATAATTATGTTCATTTCGGCCTTGAACACCGTTTGATCCCATGAGTGTTTTAGAGATCAATTCGCCTTAAAATTCTCATAGAAGTGACCCTTTCACACTCACATAGGTGATTTCTATAAAGAACATCGTATATGCTCTTTTCATAAATAATTATTTAACAATTTATAGAAATCATTAAAAACACAATGCTTACCCTAAAACTACACTTACACTATCTCGTCATCCTTAAAATGGGTAAGAAAAGAAAATCCAATGCAGTACACACTAAATTATTCAGGGGTCAGTTTGCCCGTTGAACCTAGATCTTGGGATCTGTAGTCAACTAGGTTGGATTGTCCCTTTGGTTAACTTTTTAAAATTAAAGATTTTAATCTCATTCTCCTTGATAAACTTTCAACCAGCTCTCTAGTTAGACCTTTTACAAGTAGACTCACAATATTATCTTTTGACCTTACAAAGTCAATTAAGATTATTCTACTAGAAAGTAGTTGTCTAATTGTATTAGGTCTATATGTCAAGACTTATTATTATTCACTAAAAGAGGTATACAAAAAAATTTGTATACAACTCAAACATATTCCAAGCTCTTTTTAAATTGTTATCCAATATTCTAAAACTTAGATTAGCAATTGGGGAATAGTCACTTTTCCCAAATACCCTACAATAACATAAGATTTTAAGAAGATTTCAACCTTTTCATAATTCACAAGAAATTTTCTATGTCTCCAAACTGAAGATGTCATACAAATGTATAATTAATCTTCAAACGAACAAGACATACTCATAAAATGTGTCCTATCATGAGTTTGGAATCGATCAATTTATAGATCATAAAATTTTTTACCAAATCCACCACTATAATCATTATATAGTGTGCTATCAAATCCACTCCAAATGTTGTTTTGACATAATATTTTACAAGTTTCTATGCCTCAAATGTAGGCAACCTTCTCCTTCAATATTACACTATCATGTCCTTTCAAAATCTTTCCCAAACCATAGAATAGCATTTCTTCTTGCCTCCCATCGAAACCATTGCAATTAAATTTCTTCAAGATTTAAGTTTCTCCAAGTTTGTATGTACAATCTCTCCTCGTTTTGTTCCGCGAGTGTTGAAATATATATAGTTTCTTACACCAATTGATTTTTTAGTTTATTTACTTTTTAAACAAATCATTTTTTTTTTAATTTTAAATTATTTAGCAAGTGCAAAACAAGTAGTGTTTAATGCACCATTATATGGGTCAAGAGTTTGTTTTTAGATTCGAAATTTTAGTTAAATGTTGAATGAAAAATCGGCACCAAATAATAAATATATAATTTTATCTCTTAACATTGTGTCATGTCATTTTAAAGTCTCGTTGGATAATCTTTTCATTTTTTTTTTAAATTAAATCTATTTTTTCTTCATTTTTTACAATGATTTGCATATTTTTTTCCAGTACAATTATTAAATTCATAGCTAAATTTGAAAAAAGATAACAAAGGAAGAAATTTAGAGGTAAAAGTAACGTCTATAGGCTTAATTTTTAAAAAACAAAAATTAAAAACCAAATGGTTACTAAATGGGATCTAAATCTTCCAATTTTATTTTTGTATGTGTTGAATTTTTTTTTCAATCAAATTCTTATTATCCATAAAGTTTTAAAGGATGATGTATGAATTTAAAATGGTTATTTTCAATTATGAGTAGTTGATGGTCTAGTATCATTCCTAATGGGCCCTTATGAAACAATCAATTTGAGACTATTATTAGTTTGAATAAAAAACATTTTTAATTAAATCAACACATTTTAACATAATTCTAGGTGATTAGATATTAATAATAAGTATGAAGTTATAAAATAAATAAATAAAATCTCTCGTTGTAATGTAACATCGTAAAACAAAATTTCAAACTAATAATCAATAAATTTTATTTTGATGTCACTAACATTTTGTTATAGTAAAGACTTTATTTTAACAAATGGGACTTTGAAAAGAGAAATATGAATGAAATTTAGAATTGAAACAAATTTAAAGATAAATTTATATAATTAGCCATAGATGTTTTCTTATACAAAGTATGCAACAACAAAACATTTGAAAGTATGATAATAACAGAAAAAACAATAGTTTAGACACCAAAATCAGATCAAATCAAAACATAAATGATCTTAATTTTAAACTTAAATGGAATGTAATATGAAAGTATGAGATTAAATATTTGTCAAAATAAAGTATAGTCATAGTTTATGAGAATAATATAATTGAATTAAATTATTAGTGAAGCAACTATCTTTTTATTATAATTAAGATCATATCCTTAAATTTATGGTGGGGCACCAATCTAATGATTCTCAAACCAAACCTACACCCAAGTTGACACATTATAGCAGTGTTCAAGTTATATATATATATATATATTATATAATAACAATAACAACAATAATAATCATTTTAAAAGACTTAACTTAGACCAGCATTAATTTATTATTTTGCCCCTTCATCTACAAATTAATGAAATCAATATGGAGATAAAATATCATATATTATGTTCTATAAAAGTTTTCTATTTTTAAAAATTTTCAGTATATTTTTCATAAAGTTATAAAAAAGGCTAATAATACCCCTATAATTGAAAATAATTAAAGATATGATTTCTTGAAAGGTTTTGGTGACTTTGTTCAATAATCGCTTTGAATGTATTACAAGAAAGGGGAAAGAAATGTGTGCAAGCGAGTTGGGATATTTATTTATGATTTAAATAATAAATCATTGAAAACAATAAAATTTGTCAATATTTTTAGCACTTAAAATGAGAGGGAAAATAAATTTTAAGTATGGATTAGTAGCAACCAGATAATTTATAGTTTGAACCTCCCAAACTCCTATAATTGATCGTAATTAACTTTTTAATTTCATCAAATTATACCTCAATTTTAAAGTTCTCTCCATATACCGTTTAAAAAAAAAATAATCTTTTATACATTGTATGAATTATATATTTACAATGTAAAATTGATAATTTGTTTAATTAAAAATGGCATTGGATCTTTTCTTTTAGGGATTTATTAATTTTAGTAAATTTATTCAATAATTAATTTGCATTTGTCAAGGTTATTTCTTTGAAAGATCTTATTCTATTACAAGTAACAAGTTTATGAAAATTTTCACGCTTGTTAAAATAAAAGAGTGAATTAGCACATTTTAATCGATAATAAAAATTATAATATTTATTTTAATTTATGGTCTACTTTATAATGTAAATTCATACAACTAACAAATGATCTAATAGAGATGGATTCAATTGCCTTTTCGTGTTTTAATTTATATGTCTTGAGTGAAAAAAATCATTTGATTCTTATCTTTATTCTTCTGTTGATAATTATTTAATTTTTTACAATAATAATTTTTTCATTGATTAAATTATAAATTTGGTCTCTATATTTTAAAGAAAAAAATTGAATTTAGTCCCTATAAATAATGAGTATAATTTTATAAAACTCTCATAAATAGTCTTCCTAGTAAGATGTAAAATCAAAAATTTAAAAATAAGTTGTAAGTTTAAATTTTGTTTAATTATTATTTTACAATATTTTATAAACTCGTATGTATAATTTTATAGATATACAATCTCGAAATGACTAGACTTATAGTTTAACCAATATTTTAAATAAAGTCTTTTTAAGTATTCAAACTTTCTTCTAGAATCGATCTGAACCGTAGGTTGGTTGGTTGATCTTTGAATCAACGGTAGCACTTGATTGAAGGAAAATAAGTTTGAATTGTATTTGGCTTAAATCGCAAAGCAAACAAAATTAAAATTAAAAAACTTAAAAGAAAAAGAAAAAGAAAAATGTCATGTCAAAGAACTGGTAGCGTTTGCGCGTCAACTTCGTTACTTGCGCGTGAGATTCCTTTTAGTCGGCACTGCGTGAAATGCTTCACGTGACCGGTTCTTTCCAAGTTGCCGATCACCCAGTTTGGGCAGGTCAAAGCGCTGCATTATGTTTTTTAGAAGACTATTATACCCCCCACGTTTTCCTTTTCAAGTTTGCGATTAAATTTCGTTCGACACGTTCATATTTCCACATTTATATGGATTTGAGATCAGTATTTCTATTATATTATAAAAAAAAATCATAAAATACACTAAATAAATATGAAAATACTACTAATATAAGTAATAGATATATTAATTCGTTTGAAAGTCCTAAAATATTTATTTCCTAATTTAAATTTATTTTTTTAATTTTGTTTTTATTATAATTTTTTCAAAAATATTGATCGAAATCAATATTTTATAAACATTTTCATCAAAACTATGTGAAATTAAGATTTCGATATTCTCATCGACATGGACATTTTAAAGTTTGGTTTAGAATACCACTATGTATTTGAGAGTGCTAACAAACATGCAAATTTTAATAATAAACATTATTGAAGGGAGTGAAAATCAAATTATTTAATGTTGATTTATGAAGTTGTGGGCCAAATACATATTCTTTTATTTGGAAGTCTTAATTTATGAATTTAGATTCTTCTTTATTATTTTGTATTAATATTTTATGTTTTAAATATATTTTAAAAAATTTAGAAAAAATATTAATTTACACTTTCAAACTTAGGAACTTAACTTATTAAACTCTTAATTAATGATTATGTCAATATCAATGACATTTTTAAATGTTTGTTCTATAAATCAATTGACATAAAATATATATTTACGATCAAAATTTTCATTGTATAACGACAAAACAAATTAAACTTTTGTACGTAATCAAAATGATTCATATTATTGTTTATTTAATTTCGATTAAAATTAATTCAAAATTACCTAAATAACATTATTATTTTTCCAAATTCTATCAGAAGTTGTAAGAATATGTGTGAAATTTTTTCATAAATAAGTAGAAAAAGGTACAAGAATGTGATAAAATGAAAATAGTCCATATTAAAAAGAGTATCATATTCAAAAGTGATATAAATATGAATTAATAAAATTCAAGTAGAATCAGATACTAAATTTGTACCGATAAAATTTAGGAGTATAAGTTATTATTTTTTAATATATATATATATATATATATATATATACACACACATTTTTTTAAAATGGAAATTCACAATCCCGTTATTTACATATTATTTTCAAAGACTAATGAGAGGGGAAAATAAGTTTCTTTATGAAATAATAAATGACAAAAAAAAAATAAAAATAAAAAAATCAAGGTTTTAAATTGATTTTATTTTCCAGATTTTTCTTCGTCAATTAATTACACATGTTGGCGGTCCTTCACCGACTCCTAAAAAATTGGCACCAAATAAAATAGATCCAAAATGACGATATTGCCCATCTAAAAGAGCTTTATTGTCAATTTCATGCAAGTATAATATTAATAAGACACGTGGCAATATTACTATTTCTACAAAGCTTGGCCTTTGGCAATTTGGATAATATAAAATTTTTCTATTTTTGAATGGTTTCTCTCTCTCACTTTATTTTATATTTGAGGAAAAGAGAATTCAAGGGATTTAATTATTCTTTTGGTTGGTTGGTTGTTGAATTTTATATTAATCTTTTATTTGGGTGAATATGATTTTCTATAGGATATATGAATATATAATATCTTTTTAGTAGGAGAAGTTGAACTTAAATTATCTTAGGAAATAAAAACTAATCTAATGTGAATTCGTGCAAGAAACGTTTTCTCTATATGTCATACAAATTAGATCAATTGATTCAAGAGGATTATATTGTTAAAAACGGTAGGGCCCTTAGAATGACGAACTATAAATTATCAAGACACGACGGTCAAGCGAAGAACAAAACCTACAAAACAGAAACTCGTTATAGGCTGAGTCGCGGAGCTCACTCTCTTTAAGATGTTTCACGACTCTGCCCAAGTATATAAGCAGGTCTGAAAATTACCACGTCGTTCCAGGATAAAATAGCCAAATGAAAACTGATCGAAAATGCACCGTTACCGATCGAAACGTACACCCTTTCTAAACTCACTGCTCGGAAAGCTAAGATGAAAGAGGAGAGGAAAACGAAGAGGGACATTAAGAAAATGAATTATGTATCTTACAAACTACTGAATGCCTCGCCTTTTATAGGCCTTAAGCGTCAAACGGTAGAGAGCAAAACGTGTGTGGATGTTACGGATGGGCAACGGTAGGGAGTGAAACAAGCGTGGACGTTACAGATGGACGGACGAAACGGAACAAACGACCGTTTCCCCCTTTTTTTCGGTTAAAAAAATAATAAAAAAATAATATTTATCATCACACACGCCCGACCGACCACATTGGTCTATCTCCTCACTCTTTCTAAACTCACTGCTTGGTAAGCTAAGATGGAAGAGGAGAGGAAAACAAAGAGGGAAATTAAGAAAATGAATTATGTGTCTTACGAACTGCTGAAGGCCTCGCCTTTTATAGGCCTTCAGCGTCAAACGGTAGGGAGCAAAACATGTGCGGACGTTACAGATGGGCAACAGTAGGGAGCGAAACATGCGCGGACGTTATAGATGGGTGGACGAAACGGAACGGACGACCGTTTCTCCCTTTTTTCGGTTAAAAATGATAAAATAATATTTATCAGCATACCACGCCTGACCGACCCACATTGTCTATCTCCTCACTCCCTCTAAAACATGGGTACCCCTTAGGGCCCAAACCCAAAACACAAGATTGGAGTACATAAAGGAGACTTCCAACACCAAAATTTTCAATGTGAGATTCTCCAACCAAAAAAATTGGTTCCCTCTTTATTTTGAAAGTTAAATTTTCACCCAACATATATAGTCGAAAGATAATGTATTATATTCAATCTCAAAGAGTATTTATTAATTCTTCATATTTTTCGTTCTTACTTATTCAAAATCCTTCATTGTGATTTTTCCAGCTTAATTCTCAAACTACCTTTGACTCGACATCATATTGATGTCAGAATTGAATTGATCAGTTGTCTTTCTTTTCCACACCAAGCTATCAATTAGAAATAGTGTGATCTGATAGTTACAAAGTAAAAATGTAACATAAATTACTTTTTTTCTCTTTCAATTTGAATATATTTAGTGGATAAACATTAATTATCGTTTCAAAGGTTGATGGTTCAATTATCCTCACAATTATCGATTTTTTCAAATTTTTAATAAATTTCTAAATAAAAATAATTAAAATATAAATATAGGAGATCATGTTCATTAATCTAAGAATTTTTATCAAAAAAGAATTCGTTTAGAATATGAAAATGATGAACTCATCTTTAAGAAAGCATGATTCACCAAAATACCATTGAATGAACCTATATCTTGAAAATTAGTTTTATGGGTAAATCATCTTTCTTTATAATTGTAATATTAAAGATGAATTTATTCTAAATTTGGAATAAATTTGAAACCAAGCCCTTTTCCATTTTTTTTTTTAATCTTTTTCCAAACTAGTCTAGAAGGTAAAGAGTTATAGGCAAATTTGGACTTCAAAAGGAATCTCTCTTTCCACCTTAGAAAATAAGACAATAAATGGATTAAAGAGAGAGGGGAAAAAAACGAAAAAAGAAAAAAAAGTGATTGGGTTGGAATCTGAGTTAGGCAAGGGACAAGGTGGTCATTTGTGAGAAATTGACACGTGTCATAAGTATAAGATTTGGCCAATATTTTGAAGAAAGATGAAGAGAAAGTAAGTTAGTTGGTAACTAATTTCTCATTTTGATTTGCCTACACGCTACCCTTTTTGGATTTTTTTTTTTAAAAAATTGTCAATTAATACTTTTTTTTTCATGTGGGGTCGAAAAATCCATAGTTTGTCATATTAGCTCTACTCATATTACCATCGTGTATTTTTACGTCTATATCATTTTTGTATCCATATTTTAAATTACGAGAACAAGTCGAAACTTAAAAAAGAAGAAAATCATCTAATTCAATCTATTTGAACAATAATTTTATTTAGTTTGATTATCGGTTCCTTTTATCATACCTATGCCAATTTATTAATTAGTACAATCAATTTTAGTTGAGTATAAATGATAAATCAAAATATTTTCTTAAAACTTAATATTGGTAATGTTCAACATCAAGATTGTCCAAAAATTGATTACAACCGAACCTCTTACATCCTTGCTTTAAAATGTTATCTAGCTCTATTCTAACCCTATATTTTAACTTATTGATCTCAATAATTTCAATGATAAATAAGTGTTTTAAAGAGATCGTTCTCTTATCAATCTCATGTTAATTCATATAAGTTTTTCGTTATATAACTTTCGTTAACTAACATAGTTAAATGCACTATTGAATATATTACATCAATATTTAATAATTAGTACTACGGCATTGATTATATCGGAAAATGTATAATACAAAGTTTTGAGAGATAAGTTAAAATTTGTATGGTTAGAAAGACACTGTTTATATATTAATTAACCTACTTTCCAAAGTTGGAGAGGACCACATGTATAATTTTATTATTATTATTATTTAATTTAGCTTAGACTGAAAGCTTGGTATATTTTATAACAATAATTAAAACTTGAGACAAAGAATTTAACCTTCGCAAAAGTCACCACCTATCTATAGTACAGTCCTTGTTACACCCAATTAAAAATTATAGTATGACAATTTTTTTAAAAAAATTAAAAATTATTATTTTTTTTATGTGAATAGAAAGATGGAAGGCATATTACTAAGGTGCAACTTAAGGATGTACATGGGGTGACTTGGGTTGGGATGAGGATATTTTTAGATTAATCCAAAAATTCGGATTGGTTGAGTTGATAACCTAAAGGACACAAATCAAGTCTCCAACTCAACCCAACCCAACCTTTAAAACTCATTAAAAACTTATTGAATGGGTTGGGTTGGGTTGGGTGGGGTTAAGTTGTCGGATTATAACTTTTTTTTTTAATTAAAAATATATAAATTTATGTACAACGAATGATTAATAAATAAAACCTCATAAAATTCAAATATTAAATACTAAATATCTATGATATTTATTGTAAATTTTAAACAGAGACAAATATCGTAACAATTTTAAAAGAAAAATATTACAAATTCATAAATTAATCAATACAAAGTAATCAAACTTTAAACAAAGAGAAATATATATATATATAATTCAGGTTAGGTTGGGTCAATTCTTTTCTTTTTTAGCCAATCCACAACCCGACCCAACCCAACAAAAATAGAAAAAAATTAACTCAACCCAACCCAAGAACAAAACTAACCCAACCTAACTCTTATATTTTGGGTTTGGTGGTCTGGGTTCTTTGGGTTGCTGGGTTATTTGAACAACCCTAACCTAAGTATTGCTCAAAAAAATATAAATATAAATATATATTTAAAAAAATAACTTCTTCAAAGGTTTTCTTAATAGAAAACAAGCTTGAGCTATACTCATTTTGACTTGTTAAGATATTTTTTCTTGAAATTTCTTTAACTATTTTTGTCTTTCAATAATTTTATGTGAAATTCTAAAAAATAGTCTTTTTAAAAAAAAGAAAAACAAAATTCTAAAACAAATTATGTTGATGAATGTCATGCCAATGCCGAAATTTTTTTTTTTAGTACACAATTGTGAGGATGGAAGATTGAACATTTGACCTCTTGGATCGGAGTGCATGTCATTACCACTGAGTTAAGTGTTCGCCTCGTGATTTGTATCTAAAAGTACTTATGGATGAGAATGAAAGATGATAACTAGATGAATGGTGATGAATGACGAATTGCTTCTCTATGTGAGAAGAGTAGGCGATACGTCGAAGTGGATGTGGCATACTTGTGTAATGCATACAAGCTTTCCTAAATCAAACCTAAGTATAAATCTGACTTAGGCTTCTTGGTAAGTCCAGGATCGAACACAAGGATTTTAGGACAGTCTAATATAGTCCTTGCATTGCTTCAATTGTAAATGGTTCCCATATTAATGAGAGTGAAGATAATTTACACTAATCTCAATGCACACATACAAGAAAACATAGGAGTTCAAGGGAAAAAGGAGAATTTATGGGTGAATGGTGTTAAGTGTTTAGGGGTATGCGTTGATTCCAAGCTAGATGAACAAGTGTGTTAAGGTGTGAGAGTGGAATGAAGATGATATGGATGCTTGTTTACAAACCAAGCGTATGTGTATGCGTTAGGTCTCTGTTTCTTAGATCATGTTGTTCAACATTTCTCAATGTGAATGTCACATGTATTCCTATCTTTAGGGTGCATGCGTTAGCGACAAAGAATGGTAAAAACGCAAGCATTTTTATCTCTAAATCTACTATGCGTTTTAACTCAATGCATTCTTTAGTTAACCTATTCTCTCAAACAGTTTAACTATGTAATAACTTCAATCAAGTGACCAAGATGATTAAAGCATGGAATTCAAGTATGCAACAAGTCAGGAAAATGGCAGCCACACACAAATTTGAATGTAAATAGATTAACAAGAGTGGATTGATCAAATGTAAGATTTAGTTTAAAGATAGCAAATATGTTTACAACAATCTCAACTTATTCGAATGGGATGGTAACTGAAAGTGAGAAGTAAAATAATAAAAAGAAGTCAAGCCGCATAATTCAATCTCTTGTCCTCTTTGGCTTGATTTAAATGCTTGTTGTAACCAACTTGGTGAAGAGGTGATAAATAATTCTCTCTCAAGCTTAGTCTCCAACAACTCTTCTTAACCAACGATGACAATGGATCTTTTCTTCCTATCTTCTTCTTGCAACGACAGAGATTCTAGCTATCTGAATCCTCTAAGTCTTCTAATGTGTCTACTGTTTCTCTTGGCAACAATCTTTCCTATTTGTAGGCGTTTCCTTTAGCAACTTGTGACAAGACTCACATTAAGTTTCATGCCCTGGTCAATCGTCTGCCATTTCAGAGCTTTTCAGACGCCGCCAGTCAGAGGCCCATACCTGCAAGTGGTGATTTGACAGAAAAAACGCGAACCAATATATCTCTTCTGCGTCGGACATATTTGGACGAAGCCCTTGCGTTAGCTTGGTTTACAACACTTGGTGAAATTGATCCACGTTTTCTCGTAACTTCCCTAAAATTGGGAGTTAATTTGTTTAATTTAATTAAATTTAATTAAATAATCATTTAAATCATATTTGTTAATTATGGTTTCCTCTCACATAACCTATAGTTTTAATGTGCATCAAATGTACATTAATTTTAACCTATAATTTTGATTTAATCAATTTAATTTAATTAAATAATTAATTAATCATCCAATTAAAGATCACATATTTAATTTAATTTTCCATTTGAGTCGTATTAAAAAACACTTTTCTCATTTAACCTATAGTTTTAATGCACGTCCAATACACATAATTTTTAACCTATAGTTTTCAATATGAATCTTATTCATATTAAATTAATATTTAAACTCCTTTCAAATATTCCGTTCTCTCATTTATTAATTTTGAATCATATCTAAAATTAATAATAAAGTCTAAAATTAAACTTTATATTAAAATGTATCAGCATACATAAAAAAATTCTAAATTCTGAATTTGAACATTTCAAATTCAATATAATGGCAAATTACTTCAATACCCTTTACAAGCTAGGAAGGGGACTTAATGGACCTGCAGATCAAAAGCTTCAACGATGTGAGATTAATTGGCTAAACTCATTAACCAGATTAATCAATATTTGTTAATTATGGGTACACTCCACTAAAGACCCATAATTGTACTCTTCTCACTACAGATATGTTTCTATGTCCATGGATATAGATCAATAACAACAAGTTAGTCTTTCACGACTATTCGTAATACCAGTTGGGTCAAATTATTGTTTTACCCCTAGGTTACCTCTACATCTTTAAGTACCAGTGTTACTCTAATGAACCACATGTTTATGGTCCAACCATTAAATAGAAACCCCTATCGGGCAAGTGAGAGGGTAAGGCCCTTTGTTCAAGTCTCGGAGACACCACTTAAGGGAACACTCATCTACTTACCCTAAAGTCGGGAAGGAGTGAAATCCATCTAGTATGATTATGTTCCCAATTATCCACTCAGTCTTATCCCCAAAATGGTAAGCATATTGAGTTGACGAACTGGCCACTATTAGCCATACAAATCAAAGGACAATTCCTTGTGAACAGGAGTTCATAATATACTAAGAGTAAGATTAAGGTACCTAGGTCATTCTATTGAAATAGAAACCTAAATGGTCAACGGAGTTATATCTAGTAGTTCCTATTTCGTAGTTTGATCTTGTGCAAACTCATTGTATAGGATACCCCCACTCGCGTGTCTCCTACACGTACGTGTTGATCACTGCATTTATATCAAATACAAAGTAGGTCATATCCATAATGTTACCAGGATAAGGTACCCGACCTTATCACTATACTATAGACCCTTTGGATTGTATCTTGAACATTGATCCCTATATGTCTCTACATACAATTCAAGACTCATAAGACAACCTAGGATGTTAGTTTATTAGATTTTAGGGTTAATAAGACAAAATTAAATAAAACATCAATAACACTTTTTGATAAAAACATTAATAACTATTTATTAACAACGGTCATTTAATTACATTCACTATCTACGATTTATGGCAAAAAACCCAACAAATTTCCACTTGAATTAAAACTTTAGTTAATGAGATGTACATTACATGGAACAACGGGGATGTTACAAATGTAAAGTAAAATACATAAACTAGGGAATCTCATACCCGTTACACATCTCTCACTTGCCCTAGATTACATAATGTACAAATCTCGTAGATCAAGATTCTCTAGATGACTCTCGTACACTTTAGATGAAAGAGTCTTTGTAAATGGATCAATAATATTGTGCTTCGAAGCGATCTTTGTGACGATCACATCTCCTCGTTGCACAATCTCCCATATCAGGTGATATTTCCTTGATATGTGTTTTCATCTTTTGTGACTACGAGGTTCTTTCGAGTTGGCCACAGTCCCACTGTTGTCATAGTATAAGGTGACCGACAAGTTCATGTTTGGAACAACTTCCAAATTTCTTAGGAACTTTCTTAGCCGAACTGCCTCCTTTGTTGTTTCACAAGTAGCTACATACTCAACCACCATGGTTAAGTTTGCAATGCATCCTTGTTTGATGATACACCATACTACAGCTCACCCGTTCAGGGTGAACACTGATCCTGACGTGGACTTCCTAGAATCCTTGTCAGTTTGGAGATCAGAGTTTATGTATCTCGTAAGGATCAAATCCTTAGCACTATACATGAGTATATAGTCCCTCGTTCTCCTAAGATACTTGAGATCATTCTTAACCGCAGTCCAATGGTCTAATCCTGGATTGAACTGGTACCTACTGACTATTTCCACTACATAACAAATGTCAAGCCTAGTGCAGAGCATTGAAGGAAATCAGACATGAGAATTTCCATGAGCAGCGGAAGGATCCTTCCAAATTTCAATCATATATGAACATACATAATTATAGTCACAAATGGAAAAAACGGCTATGCGCAAAACAGAAATTACAGCATGCTTTTCTACAGATCGAGGGAAAGAATTAACAAACCTTTGAAGACTCATCTAGGGGTCTCATAGTTTGCTGTCCTAATTACAATATGTTAAATTATAGTATGTTGGGATTGGTGTCTTAATTCTCCCAGAGTCTCATAGCTTGTAAACTATACACATTGTTATGAATAAAATAAAAGTTATTAAATTGGCATTTACTCATATCCAATAAACATGCATACAATAGTAAACCACCTCTCGATACGAATGTTTTGGCTTCTAATGCTAGAATGCATGTGATATATGCGATAAGTCTAAAGGACCTACACATAAGCCTCTATTCTTATTTATGCGATGACAAGATAGCACACACAAATAAGGCGACCACATAATATCATTCCCATCTCTAGGATGCATGCGATGCAAGTTGACAAATAGAGCTTATCTCTAAGTCCCTATCTCTTGTTTATGCAAGTCTAATCTTGCTCTTTCGAGTCTAGATTCTAACCTGGCTCTCTCGAGTCATTAGGTTATTTCTTTAGACTCTCTCTCGAGTAACTCTAAAGGGTATTTTGCACAGTAAAAAACAAGACAATCGCAAGCAATGAACTTCCTAGGTCATGTTAGCTTAGTTCTTCTCAACCCATTCGACTAGTTTAGCTACTCATGCGTGCTAAGAGAGTGAACAGATATAGAAATAAAACTTCCATTTTATAAATATAAATATGAAGTACACAATAACAATGCAAGTATAGAATAAAGGGCTTGGTAGCAATCTCTTGCTGCCAGGCATTTACACTGTTTTCTACTCGTGCTCAAAAGCTAATCTCGCTCTCACAAAAGTCGACCCGCTCTCTGCTTCTCTTGCTCCGCCTTAAAATGAAAAGGAAAACTATGGACAAAGGTGTGAACTTATGGAACAAAAGATCGTTAAAACAGTGAACACCTTTTCTGAAGAATGCCATTGGTATTTATAGAGCATTCATGGTGAAAGGCGACTTCTCTCTTATGGTTGTATAGATGGGACAACTTTAATTCTTGACTGATGTACCAAATAATTGTCACCTAAAAGCTGAATGTACTTTGTGACCGTTATCGGCTGTTAACTTAATTCGAATTCAACTGTCATCAGCTTTCTGTCCCATCGCGCTTAATTAGCCTTTCACCCAGATGCGCTGACCAAGTTACGGTGATCCTTCTCAATCAATGTTTGCGAGCACGATCATCGCAAAGCCTTGCGGTGAAGTTGCGCTCGACTAATGATTTCTTATGATTACAATTTTTGTATTGCGTCAACGCATATTCTGCACAGAAAATACAAAAAGCAACTGTTCTAATGCTATGAACGCATACGACCGCAATATTATGAAATTGATCCTTAATGGACGCAAATTAACATATTTCATCAACACAATCCAACATTGTTCAAGAACTTAGCACTATGATAACATGCATTTCTGCCCGTTATCACACCCCCAAATTTAAACAATGCTTGTCCTCAAGCATAAGCAAAATATTCCTTTAGCAAGTCAACCGCAATGTTCTTTCCCTAGATTTCTCAAGGATACTTCGTTCAAATCCTATATACTAAAATTTCCTTAAGTCTTATTCAAGTCTCTTCTTAAAATATTTCTAAGACCCAGGGATTGCAAGCTTACCTTTCAAAAAGGCTTTACTAAATTCTGGAACATCGCATGATTTTTTTCAAAAAGAAAATTTTCTGCCGGGGTGTCAAATGATTTTATCTTTGCACAAAAATGTTCTTCATTGATATTTTTTTTCTGACTTTACGCTGATCCAAGTGTCTTGCCTTCATTTTGGCTTGCCCCCACGGGTGTCATGTGGAAATCCAACTACGAGCAATGCACTCTTTCTTAGACTAAACTCATACCTATTTGGCAGTGGAGTTGCGGTTATTTATTTATGCGTTGATCCTGGTGACTTACTTTCGTTTTGGCTTGCCCCCACGTGTGTCATGCGGACATCCAACTATGAGTAAATGTCTTTCACAACTTAACTCTTATCAACATGGGTTTCTTATTGCATTGATAGTGGAGTTGTTATTCTCAAAATATTATTATTTTTTTTCAAAAATAACAAGGTCGAAAATAAATACCTCACCCCCAAATTTAAAATGCGGCAATGTCCTCATTGCCAAAAGATTAAAATAAATCATGCGATGTTCTTAGAATGCGTTGTAAAGAGAGTTTGAAAGAAAGCTAGCAAACTCCTAACTTCGAGAAATATTTTATGAGGTGATTATCTTAAGATTAAGTTGACTCTAGTATAGACGAAAGAAATAGAAGCATATTTTTCATCATTGAAATCATACTTGGCAAAGAGACATTATGTGGTAACCTACTAAATTTATCTATGTCAAATGATTGCGGTGATAAAACTTTGAAAACTAAAATGCAATGTGATAGCACAAAATTTGAAATAAAGATAAGGAAGAATATACCCCCAAATTTTGTGTTATCGCCCGCATTGTGTATTGACGTATCCATCTTTGCGACGATCTATCTTTTGTGGACTGCGGTGATGGAGTAAGATAAGTGCTTCTTCGCGTTACATCTTCACAATCAAGCGCCTCGATTGTTTCAAGAAAAACAAAGATAGGGTCAAATTATTTTAAACAAAACAAAACAAAACTCATTATCGCAATCTTCATTTTTTTTTCAAAATAAATATAGTAGAATAAGGATAAATAAAGGAAAAAATATAGTGAAAATTCCAAATAGTAGAGAAGAATTAAAGAATTGATGCTTCCCAAAACTTGCATCCCTGATGGATTGCGATCGTTTGATAATGTAGGGACCACCTACTTCCTTCTTTATTCAAAGTTCTTTAGTTCCACGAAGTCAACTTGGTGATGGCAGCCTTCTCCATGATATGCCTTTACTCGCTGTCCATTGACTTTGAATATGTTGGTTCCATCATCATTTGATAATTCAACCGCGCCATGCGGAAATATTTTTCTAATTATGAACGATCCGGACCAACGTGACTTTAGTTTTCCCCGAGAAGAGCCACAGACGTGAGTTGAAGAGTAAGACCTTTTGCCCGACTTGGAGCTTCTTACCGCATATGTGTTTGTCATGCCAACGCTTGGTGCGCTCTTTATAAATCTTCGCATTTTCATATACGTTGTTCCTCAATTCTTCTAGCTCGACCAGTTGCATTTTCCACGCTTCTTCTGCTTTCTTCAAATCAAAATTCAGCTTCTTTATCGCCCATAGTGCCATATATTCCAGCTCCAACGGCGAATGACACGTCTTGCCAAATACCAACGCATATGGGGATATACCTATTGGTGTTTTAAATGCAGTCCGGTATGCCCACAATGCATCGTCAAGCTTTGTTGCCCAATCAGGCCTTACTACCTTCTCAAGTATCAGCTTAATTTCTCGATTAGACACTTCAACCTGACCATTCGTTTGCGGATGGTATGCGGTGGCCACTTTGTGGAGGATGTTGTATTTGCGTAGTAGCTCCTTGATATTATGATTGACAAAGTGAGATTTTTCATCACTTATGATGGCATGGGGAGTACCAAAATGAGTGAAAATATGTTTCTTTAGGAATTGGGAGACGACCACTGCATCACTTGCGGCACATGCTATTGCCTCTACCCACTTGAAAACATAATCGACGGCTAATAAAATGTAATGTTTCCCATTCGAATGAGGGAATGATCCCATGAAATCAATCCCCCACACGTCGAACAATTCAAGCTCCAAGATAGTGTTCATTGGCATTGCATGTTTCCAAGAAATGTTACCTGTGCATTGGCATTGATCACACTTCATTGCGTAGTCAGCCGCATCCTTGAACAATGTAGGCCAAAAGAATCCACTCTACAAAACTTTGGCTGCGGTGCGCTGCCCTCCAAAGTGCCCACCATATGGTGAGTCGTGGCATTTTGATAATATGCGTTGTTGAGCAGTATTTGGTACGCATAATCGAAAAATCTGGTCTGCACCTCTTTTATACAGATTTGGCTCATTCCAATAATAGTGTTTGCATTCATTTTTAAGCTTCTTCTGTTGGTGGTAGGTGTAATCTTCAGAGAATTTCTCACAAACCAAATAATTGACTATGTCTGCATACCAGGACAATTCTTCTATGTGGAACAACTGCTCATCTGGGAATACGGCACTCACCTCAAATTCATTACGGTCTACCTCAGGATCTTCAAGTCTAGACAAGTGATCCACAACTTGATTCTCTGTCCCCTTCCGGTCAATTATTTCTATATCAAATTCTTGAAGGAGGAGAACCCATCGATCAACCTCGGCTTTGCGTCCTTCTTTGTCATTAAGTATTTGATCGTCGAGTGATCAGTGTGGATGAGTACCTTTGTTCCCAACAGGTATGCCTGATATTTTTCCAACGAAAAAATTACAGACAAGAGTTCTTTCTCTGTGGTGGTATAATTTGTTTGAGCAGGGTTTAATGTTTTACTCGCATATGCGATGGGATTCAAAAAAAAATTTCTCTTTTGCGCTAAAGTTGTTCCCATCGCATACCTGCTTGCGTCGCACATTATTTCAAATGGCAATGTCCAGTCCGGCGCAATCAATACCGGTGCGGTAATCAATGCATTTTTTAAAACTCTGAATGCGTTGAGGCAGTTGTTGTCAAACTCAAATTTTTTGTCAACCTCTAACAACGCACTCAGTGGTTGTGCTACCTTAGAAAAGTCTTTGACAAATCGTCTATAGAATCCAATGTGCCCCAAGAAGCTTCGTACAGCCTTCACGCTAATTAGAAGTAGGAGTTTTTCAATTGCTTCGATTTTTACTTTGTCCACCTCTAACCCATCCCGGAACACCTTATGTCCCAACATTATGCTCTCCTTAACCATGAAATGACATTTTTCCCAATTGAGCACCAAATTCGTCTCTTCACATCTCTTCAGAATCTTCTCCAAGTTGGCTAGGCAGACTTCATAGGTATTCCTATAAACGAAGAAGTCATCCATAAATATTTCCACGGAGTCCTCGAGATAATCTGAAAAGATAGCCATCATGCACCTTTGGAATGTGTTTGGCGCATTGCAGAGGCCAAACGGCATGCGGTGAAAAGCAAATGTCCCATATGGGCAGGTGAATGTGATCTTGTCTTGATCTTCAGAAGCTATCATGATTTGATTGTATCAGGCATAACCATCCAGGAAGCAGTAGAAGTCATTCCCTGCTAGTCGATCTAGCATTTGGTCAATGAATGGCAGAGAGAAATTATCTTTCTTTGTGGCCGCATTTAGCTTGCAGTAGTCTATGCATATGCGCCATCCAGTGATGGTCCTTTGCGGTATTAATTCGTTATTCTCATTTGAGACTACCATCATTTTGCCCTTTTTCGGCACACATTGCACGGGGCTGACCCACGTGCTATCTACTATAGGATAGATAATGCCCGCATCTAGCCATTTGATAATCTCCTTCTTGACGACCTCTTTCATCGCAGGGTTGAGTTTGCATTGATGTTCAATTGTTGCTTTGTGGTCATCTTCAAGACGAATGCGGTGCATGCAGTACGCAAGGCTAATTCCTCTAATGTCAGCGAGCGTCCAGCCAATTGCTTGCACATATTTCCTAAGAATGCTCATCAACCCATTCTTCTGGTCTTCGTTGAGCGCAGAGGAAATGATAACTAGCAGCTTCTCATTCTGTCCTAAAAATGTGTACTTTAAATGGGTTGGTAGGGTCTTCAATTCAAGTGTTGGTGGCTTCACTAGGGAAGGTTGCGTTGTTTTTCTTTCTTCTTTTTTTGTTGGCTCTACTTTTTGCTTTGCGATCATTTCTTATTCCTTACTTGTTTTTGTTGTGATCGCATTACAGGCAACAACGGATGCGCTGGCATCCTCTTCTTCATTGTCTTCATCAAACTTTTCTTCTTCAATTGAATTCTGGTCATCATTAGAGTTATATAGGTCTTCTTCATCCGGAAACTTCATGGCACGAATTATATTAAACTTGAGCTTCTGTCCGTTGATACTCAAAGTGATTTCCTCTTTATGCACATCAATTTGAGCATGACCCGTTGATAGAAAAGGTCGCCCCAGAATGATGGGCACATCTTTGTCGGCCTCATAGTCTAAAATGATGAAATCAGCTGGCAGGATAAATTTGTCAATGGTGATTAGCACATCCTTCACCTTTCCTTCTGGATGAACCAGAGATCTGTTGGCCAGTTGGAGAGTCACTATTGTGGGCACAAGTTGCCCCACATTCAATTGTCTAAAGATTGACAGAGGCATCAAATTTATGCTGGCTCCCAAGTCACACATGGCTTGCCCGATGTACAGCCCTCCTATGGAGAAAGGAATAGTAAAGCTCCAAGGATCGCTCATCTTTGGTGGAATTATGGATTTTGAACTTTGCGATAACGCCACGGTGGCAAATTTTCTAGCTCCCCTCTTCTTAGTTACCATATCCTTCAGAAACTTGGCGTAGATAGGCATTTCCTCAATCGCTTCACTGAAAGGAATATTAACATGTAATTGCTTTAACATAGATAAGAAACGTTGGTACTGTACCTCTTCGTTCCTTTTTTTCCTTAGTCTCTGTGGGAAAGGGGGTAACTGAACTTTCACGGTTCCCGTTTCAGTTGGCTTTGAAGTCGACGCAACCTCCGATTCTACTGTTTCTTTTTCTCTTTCTTCTTCTTGCGTCACCGCAATCTCAGGTTCAGTCGCAATGGAAGTTGTTCTACTAAGCTTCTTCTTTTCTCCCTCTAAAGTCTACCCACTGTGCAATGTCACAACCTGACATTTCTCTTTACCTGATCCCCCTGGGTTGCGTGGAAGTTCAGTTGAACTTGGCAAAGCCCTTTGCAGTCTACTCTTCAGCTCACTCACAATCTGGCCCATCTGTAATTCGAGATTGCGGATGGACGTAGCTTGACTTTGAAGCACGGTCTCATTTTTCTCTATGTATTACTTCAATAGGCTCTCCAAAGAAGAGGATTGCAGTGGTTGTGAGCTACTTGCTTGATTGCTCGATTGACCATTGTTACGAGGGAAGAATTTTGGTGGCCTTTCTTTCTGCACCATAGGTTGGAAATTTTGTTGTTGATTCTTCCAAGCAAAATTGGGGTGGTTTCTCCACCCGGGGTTGTAGGTGTTTGAAAAGGGATTATTTTTTACAAAGTATACAGAATGTGGATTTTGCGGGCAATCTTCCATCGCATGCTCATCACCACAAGTCGCACACCTTGCGATGTTTTAACTGATTGCATTGATTTTTCCAATTTGCAGTGTTGAGCTGTTGATTGCAATTCCTTGGATTAAATTCATCATTGCGGTCATCTAGTTTTGTAGTGAAGCAATAGCACCATTATTTGCGTCAGTGTCTTTGAGTCTCAATCTCTGGTCACTCTCTCTTCAATCTTCATGGTTCTTAGAGATGTGATCCAAGATATTCTTCACCTCATCATATGTTTTATCAAGCAGACCACCAGCGGCTGCTGCATTGGCAGCAGCCTGCGAAGCGGTATTCAAACCATAATAGAAAATCTCCATTTGAAGGCAGTCTGGTAACCCATTATATGGACAGTCTCGGACCAACATCTTAAACCTCGCCCAGGCATCGCTGAGCAATTCGTCCATGTCTTGTTCAAAATTTTGGATAAGCTTCCTTCGTTTGGCGTTCTCGGTAGATGGAAAATACTTCTTCATAAATTTCTCCACTATCTGTTCTCAAGAAGTGATCTCTCCCGACTCGAGAGAATATCCCTATTTCCTAGCCTAATCACAGAGAGAAAATGAGAACAACGTTAGTCGAACTTCTTCGGCAGAGATGTTCGGGAACACAAAAGTATTGCAGATTTCAATAAAGCTTCGGAGGTAGGCGTGCGGGTCCTCGCCACGCCTTCCTCCAAATTGACCTATAGTCTGGATCATCTACAGCATCACCAGTTTCATTTCAAATCTGCTTTCGTCGAGGGCAGGCCTTATGATTCCCAGAGAGAAATCATAGAGGTTTGGCGATGCATAGTCTCTAATAGGCCTATTGCGATCGTTTTTCAACAGAATTTGATTTGCCATGACATTGTTATCATTTGGTGTTCCACTTTCAGGCTGCTCCACCATCTCTTCTTTATCTGACTGTGGTTGTTGTTGGCGGTCTCTTAGCCTTCGTCTAAACGTTCTCTCAATCTCCGGGTCGTAATTCGCCAGAGATTGAGAGTCTGCAAAGCAATCAGAAAAATTACCATTAGCAAACTATTTTGCCGAAGTCCTGGCAACAGCGCCAAAAACTTGATGCTCGGTTTTTATGAAGTGGAAATATGGATGTTATGTGTTGATGAAATTGCATTGTGCACTCAAGTTTCTCAAGCGAAATCCAAGTGTAAATTCCTCTGATTTTTCTGGTAAGTCTAGGGTCGAACACAGGGACTTGTGAAAACATATTGCATTGGTAATTTTTATGAAGAACTTTGCGGTAACCGGATAAATAAATAAATTGTTGGGTTTGTTGTTTGCTTTGATGAAAAATAAATAAATGCAGCAGAGTTTGAAAAAAGGTTTATGTGGAGATGTGATAAATATGCGGTGAACGAGTTGAGAAGGGTTCGGCTAACACTTCCTAGGATGTGTTCATGCTTTGCGATCATGCAACATGCATACAATAGTAAACCACCTCTCGATGTGAATGCTATGGTTTCTAATGTTAGAACGCATACGATATATGCGATAAGTCTATAGGACCTACACATAAGCCTCTATTCTTATTTATGCGATGACAAGATAGCACACACACAAATAAGGCGACCATATAATATCATTCCCATCTTAGGATGCATGCGATGCAAGTTAACAAACAGAGCTTATCTCTAAGTCCCTATCTCTCATTTATGCAAGTCTAATCTTGCTCTTTCGAGTACAGATTCTAACCTGGCTCTCTCGAGTCATTAGGTTCTTTCTTTAGACTCTCTCTCGAGTAACTATAAAGGGTATTTTGCACAGCATAAAACAAGACAATCGCAAGCAATGAACTTCCTAGGTCATGTTAGCTTAGTTCTTCTCAACCCATTCGACTAGTTTAGCTACTCATGCGTGCTAAGAGAGTGAATATATATAGAAATAGAATTTCCATTGTATAAATATAATTATGAAGTACATAATAACAATGCAAGTATAGAATAAAGGGTTTGGTAGCAATCTCTTGCTACCAGGAATTTACACTGTTTTCTACTCGTGCTCAAAAGATAATCTCGCTCTCGCGAAAGTCGACCCGCTCTCTGCTTCTTCACCTCAAGGTTCTCTCTCGAGTTTCCCTGAGCGATCTCCAACGCCACCACTCTTCTCTTGCTCCGCCTTAAAATGAAAAGGAAAACTATGGACAGAGGCGTGAACTTATGGACCAAAAGATCGTCAAAACGATGAACCCCTTTTTTGAAGAATACCCTTAGTATTTATAGAGCATCCATGGTGAAAGGCGGCTTCTCTCTCATGGTTGTACAGATGGGACAGCTTTAATTCTTGGCTGATGTGCTGAATAATTTTCACCGAAAAGCTGAATGTACTTTGTGACCGTTATCGGCTGTCAACTTAATTCGGATTCGACTGTCATCAGCTTTTTGTCCCATCGCGCTTAATTAGCCTTTCACCCAGATGCACCCACCATGTTGCGCTGACCAAGTTGCGGCGATCCTTCTCGAAAAAATGTTTGCGCTCGACCAATGATTTCTTATGATCGCAATTCTTACATTGCGTCAACGCATATTCTGCACAGAAAATACAAAAATCAACTGTTCTAATGCGATGAACGCATGCGACCACAATATTATGAAATTGATGCTTAATGGACGCAAATTAACATATTTCATCAACGCAATCCAACATTGTTTAAGAACTTAGCACTATGATAACGTGCATTTCTGCCTGTTATCAATTTCCTTCACAAGGTACTCTTAGTGTTAATGTGGAAGTTGAACTCCGAGAGGTTCGTTTTGAGGGAGTTCCCCTTGTTCTTCTTCTTCATCGTGGTGTTCCCCAACACCACGGCCTCAGAAGGCTGAGATAGACGCTCTAGATATTGGAGCTTTATGCCATATACACTTTTCATCTCTAGGTATCTCTACCCCATACTTCTAACACAACAAAGTAATAAGACTAGGGTGTCCTAGGCTACCCACAGTAGAGCAACGTCCACACCGTCTAATGGAAGCACGAATAACTCTCCCGACATTCATGGACATACCTTGAATAAGATAATATAAGAGTTTTGCTCTATCTCTTATTACATCGTTTAATCGAAGTACAGACATTAATCTGGAGCAAATGAAAGCATGCCAGATTGGACCTATAACAGACATATTTGTTGATCTAAACTGAACTGCAACACTGCTTGAACGAGTCCATTAAGCACCTTGCCCACAAAGGGCTTCTATAATTTCCTGTTAATCTAACGTTTGAGATAGAAAACGTCCATACTTATAATTAAATATAATTAAATTGAGCCAATCCAAATATTTCATTTATTCTTGAAGAAGAAAATGAGACTCTAACGCCTCTCACTAACGAGACATCTCCATCAAAGTTAATGTTAGCATAAAATTCCCTAACTATGGGAACCACAACCTCACAACGGTTAGCTACTAAAGCTTTCCAACCCCTCTCCTGTATTTCGGAAGAGATTTAAGGATAGAAGTTAGGTTCTAAAGTCAAAGCCCTTTCTCGTACTAGATTCCTAAGAGCTACTACCTGGTGGTATCGACTCTCTACTCCTTCTGAAGCAAACCTCGGATGGTTAAACTCGAGTTGTGGAAGAGGATTTCTCTTACTATAATTGGCAATGTTCTTTCCCTTTTTCACCCTTGGACCCATGAAGATTTATTTAAAGAAAAGCTCACAAAATTTGGAATTACCTAAGGGGATCTAATTAAACAAACTCTTCCTAAAGCGATATCTCAACAAGAATTTAAACCTCTACCCAATTATACAACCTGCGAACAAAAAAAATCCCAAGTATTTTATTTTTAAAATATCAAAAATTCAACAAAAAGCTTCAAAACTTAATTTCCAATTAAGATTACATTTCATCAATCAAGAACAACTCAACTAAAATCATGACTATCATTAAAAGATTCAAAGAAAACAAAGCACGTTACCTTTAGTTGAAGAAGAGTTCTTGCTTGAGGAGAAAAAGACCTAAAAATTTCTTTTGGGTGAAAAGCCAAAATTTCAAGGTGGAAATTTTGGAGAAGTGAAAGAAATATGGAGATTTGGAAGAAAAAGCAAGGATCTTGAGTCTGAGGAACGATTTTTTGCAAAATTGGTCTCAATCTTCATCGACACGAACCCTAATTCTAGACCCAAACTTACATAGGAACGATTTATAACAATAATGCCCAAAAAATACAAGGGGCTTTACATTGATCATATCAAAACTGTAAATCTAAGATCAATATTATAGAAAACATTCAATTGCAGACCATAACATTCATAATGCAGTAAATCTCACCAAACCAATGCAATAAATAAATAAATAGCCAAATTGATAATATAAACCCTAAGGCACAGCGGAAGCTTGCAATCCCCAAAAATACTAATTATACAGGGGAAGAAACCCTACTTTGCAATGTAGAATTTCTTTGTTGAATTGGGATTGGGCACCACTACCTAGAAACCTCCATATTCTTGTAGGGAATTGATGCTATGGAGAATTGTGGGATTCTCTCTTTTGGAATTTGGAAATATCACAAAACAATTTTTCTTTTATTTTCTTAAGAAGAAGAAAACACACTCAGAGAGTTTGAGAGCCTTCTCCTCCTTTTGCAAAAACAAAACCCTTTTGTTAGCCAGGGAGGGATGGTGAGAGAGGGAGAGTAAAACATGGGATTGATCCACGTTTTCTCGTAATTTTCCTAAAACAGAAAGTTAATTAATTTAATTTAAATTACATTAAATTAATTAAATCATATTTAATTAAATTATCATTTAAATCATATTTAAATGATTTCCTCTCACATAACATATAATTTTAATGTGCATCTAATGTATATTAATTTTAACCTATAGTTTTAATTTAATCAATTTAATTAAATTCAAAATTAATTAATTAATTAATTCTTCAAATAATTAATCATCTAATTAAATATCACATATTTAATTTAATTTTCCATTTGAATCATATTCAAAAACATATTCCTCATTTAACCTACAGTTCTAATGTGCATCCAATGCACATTATATTTAACCTATAGTTTTCAATATGAAAAAATTTCATATTAAATTAATATTTGAACTCCTTTCAAATATTTCGTTCCCTCATTCATTAATTTTGAATCATATCCAAAATTAATAATAAAGTCTAAAATTAAACTTTATATTAAAATGTATACATTAAAAAATTCTCAATTTTGAATTTAAACATTTTAAATTCAATTTAATGTTAAATTACCTCAATACCCTTTTACAAGTTAGGAAGGAAACCTAATGGATCTGTAAATAAGAAGCTCCAACGATGTGAGGTTAATTGGCTAAATTCATTAACCAAATTAATCAATATTCATTAACTGTGGGTACACTCCACTAAAGACTCACAGTTGTACTTTTCTCACTACATATATGTTTCTATGTCCATGGATATAGACAAATAACATCAAGTTAGTCATTCACAAGTGTTCGTACACTAGTTGGGTCAAATTATCGTTTTACCCCTGGGCTACCTCCGCATCCTTAAGTATCGGTGCTCCTCTAATGAACAGTCTGTTTATGGTTCAACCATTAAACAGAAACCCCTCTTGGGTTAGTGAGAGGGTAGGGCCCTTTGTTCAAGTCTCGAAAACACTACTTAAGGGAACACTCATTTACTTACCCTGAAGTCAAGAAGGAGTGAAATTCATTTTATATGATTATGTTTCCAGCTACCGACTCGGTCCTATCCCCAAAATGGTAGGATACTGAGTCGGCAAACTGGTCACTCTCACTCATATAAATCAATGGACAATTCCTTGTGAACAGGAATTTATAATATACTCGAGAGTAAGACTAAGTTATCTAGGTCATCATATTGAAATGGAAATCTAACTAGTGTACGGAGTTACATCTAGTGGTTACTAATTAGGTGGTGGACTTGACTTTGAAGCTCTGAATTCAAAATCAAAAGGTAGGTGCAAAAATATTCAATTTGCTCAATCTCCAAAACTTGCTTGTTGAAACAGTCAAATACAAGATCATAAATATTATGGGGTGATTTTGGACCATAGGACATAATTGACATAAAATAAGAAGAGAAGCAACAAAATCGAGAAACAAAGTTTGGGCCAAATATAACACCTTGGGTCCATTTGGGCCTAAGGGAGAAGATTAATTTATATCAAAGCCCAAATTAGCGTACTTAGTCTCAGCCAAGACCGAGGTCAATCCTAGCTAAATAGCTAACGGGCATGTTGCAGGAATGTATCAGCAACAGCAGAAGCAACAAAGATCATTTAAGCACTCTAATTCACTAATTTTGGCAAAATATAAAGCATGCTCTTGCAGAAAACAAGTGAGTTTCAAGACATACCTCTTGTAGGTTTGTTCTCCAGCTACAATCTTCTCCAAATCTTGTTGCAGACCACCTCAAGATCTTCCTCACTATTCTCTTGGTGTTCTAGATTGAGTTGTAGGACTCAAAACAAGTTGGAATCAAGGGATGAAGGAGAATTGCTCACAGCAGCAATCTGGTTGAAGAACGCTTCTTCAGCACAAATTTTCTCTAAGGTTCTCTCTTGATTGCATGTCCGAAATTCACTCCAAACTCTTCATTATATTACAGATCAACATGCAAGGGAGAAAGTTGCATGAGTTGCAACTCATGCTTGGAGTAAGACAAAGTAAAGTTAATGGCTTTTGTGTGAGCAACTAGGAGATGGATAATGGAAAATCAAGTTTTTCCATTTTGTGTTTTGTTTTTTCAATTTTTCAATTTTATCTCAAAATCAAAATTTGATTCTTAAAAACCATTTTGATTTTTAAAATTGAAAAATAAAATTAATTTCATAAATTAATTTTTAAATAAAACTTAATTAATTTAATATCAAATATTAAATTAATTTTAGATACATCCATCTTTATATATTTAAATCATATTTAAATATAAATTCTACTATTCCATTTAATTCTCAAATTAAACACATAATTATATCTCATATAATTACTAATTCTCTCAATTCTAATTTGAAAATTTCAAATTAACTTATCATGCTATTCTAGAGCTAGTCCGTTATTAGCTAGTAGGGAAACATCGCGAACCTATAGATTATGGGCTCCAACGATCCGAGATTAATTGGCTAAACTCATTAGACCAGATTAATCCCCATTCGTTAACTAATGGGTCACTCCACTAAAGCCCATAGTTGCACTCCTTTCACTGTAGATATATTATATCCATATGATTTAACCATAATCAACAAGTCGACCCTTCAGGTTGTTCGTAATAACGGCTAGGTCAAATATCTATTTTACCCCCGAGATTACGTCTTATTCCTCAAGTTCTTACTGATCCTCTAATGAACAACTAGTTTGTGATCTAATCACTAAACCAAATTCTCTCAGCCCAGTGAGAGGGTGGGGCCCCTTGTTCAAGATCTGGATTCAGTACTTCAGAAAACAACATTTCTCCTATCCCTAAATCATGTAGGTGTGAACTCCATCTTGCACCCTATGTCCCCAGCTATCTATTCAGTCTTACCTCTGAAATGGGAGTCTTATTGAGCCAACGCTATTGAGTCAACCCTCACCTATGCAAATCTAAAGGTAATCCCGAATAAACAGGAGTTCATAGTTAGCTCAGGATTAAGAACGAGTTACCTAGATCATCTAGGTGAAACAGTCAATCTTATACAGTAAATAGCATTATAAAGTAAGAGTAACTTATTTCTTGGTCCGATCTTATGTTAACTCATTGCATAGGACGCCCCCACTCCTCATGTCATAACATGTGCGAATTAGGATCACATTGTATGTAGCACTTTACAACTCTTTGTAACCACTACAGAGTAGGCCGCATCCAATGGTGTTATCATAATAAGGTACCCAACCTTATTCATGTACCATAGATCATTTTGACTATTTACTCGAACCTGATCATAATAAGGTCTCCATATAAAGTTCAAGTACTCATGTAATAGTCATGGATCTTAGTTTATTGGATTTAGACTTTCATACCATTTATGAAATCAATCATAAGTATATTGGTTATAGAAAATATTTATCATTTTACAAACTGCGAGTTTTTAGGACATAAAACCCAACATATGTCCTGGCCCAAAGCATCACACTAGGACCAAAATGGGTCCAGGGGTGGCCTAGACTGACACCCTAGCCAAATGTGAAATAAGGCACACCCTTCAACCCGATAAGTTATATGATTATCCTACAACGATTATGAAATCTATCGAAACAACCTACGTTAATCATCTCTATAAATACATTTTTTATAGTGCTATATGAGGTAACTTGAATCCTACCCTCAAATTCCCTAACTTCCACTCTTTCATCATTTGACTTAAGTATTGAAGTGTGTGTGGGAAGTACCAGACCGGTGTGCATATTTTCTTTTTTGCAAATCACGCCTAGTATGCATATTTTCTCTTTTGCAAACCACGCCTAATACGCATATTTTTTTTCTTTTGCAGACCACGTTATTTTTCTCTTCAAACAAATTTATTGTTGGTGTCATATAAATGTCAAGTATGTTTTCTCTATCCAAATTTTACCATCAAGAATAAAATTAATAACATACATTTTTAATTAAAAGAGTTAGATCTGCAAGATTAGTAATGGATATTTTAAATTTAAAATATTAATTTTTAAAGTTGCTCAAAATACATTGTTAAAATTGCTTATATTTTTTCTTGGAGGAGGGGGAACAAACTGATGAACAGTCGGTCCCTTCCTTAATATGAAAAATAAAATTAAAGTAATTGAAACGACAAAACTATTATCAATGAAAATAAATACACTTCAATAGAAACGGGCCTGCTGTTGTAATAAATGGAATGAATTTATTATCTAAAAACTGATAATCAAATTTATATATGAAATTCAATGCACATGGAGTGGATTAAAAAAAAGAAAAAGAAAAATCCCCTCCAATTATTCTTCTAAAGTTTTTTTTTTTTTTTTTTTTTGAAATATTGCGTGGATTGGTATAAACTCTATCAATGAAATAAATTAGATGTATAACAACATTTTAAAAAAATTGTAAATATAGTAAAATGTATTGGTATAAACTCTATCATTGTTAAACTCCTACTAACGTATAATATATCATTAATCATTGTTAAACTCCTACTAACGTATAATAGATTCCGAGAGTTGAATCTAAATTTTATTATATCTATAAATTATTTTGTACTGTGTTATATCTGTTAATATTTTGAGTACGATTCCTAGATGTACAACTTCTCATTTTAATTTTTTTGAAATATAGTCTCATTTTATTCATAATTTCATACTATGATGCTCACTTCTCTTACCGAATCATTTGAGTTTCTAATTGAATTCTAAAAACAAAAGTAATTTTTGTAAATTATCTTTTTTAGTTTTCAAAATGTGGCTTTTAAAAAAAACATTAGTAGAAAGTGAGTAAGAAAATACATCGAATTTAAACGTTAAATTTGAGTAAGTAAAGTTAAGTTTTTAACGATATTATTTTATTTTCTACGATGTTGAATATATATTAAAAAAAAAAAACATCTTAATTATGGGTGTGTGTTTTTTTTTTTTTTTTTTTTTTTTTTTTTTTTTATATTGCGTGTATGCTTTTTAGTTGGGTTTAGACCTTTTCGTGTTTAGTTTGAGAATTATTTTCAGTAAGGACTTTTATGAAATAATTCAATAGATAAGTTATTAATTATGATTCTAGAAGTTAATTATTTTTCGATTTCTAATTTTCATAATTATAAAATTAGACACAGATGATTCTCTTATATTAACTATGGTTATTGTTGGGTTTAGTTGGGTTTTTTTTTTTTTTTTTTTTCTCTTTGTATGCTAAGAAAATGGTTAAAAATTAATTCATTGTGTTAAATACATGGGGTAAAGTAATTGTTTTCCAAAAGAATAATTAAAAAGGCATTATTTTGGTTTCTCTAATTTATAGAATATACTCCTATATTTAAAAATGATCTTATCCAACATTCTCTTTGCAAAATCTAGAAATTAGTTGCTTTCTTCTAGAATCTTTCATTAATATTAATAGAAATGATACACATTGTTTATTTTAAATGTGTCCCAACGTTACTTTCACTATTTTTTTTATATTGCACGATAGATTAGTATAATTGCAAATTGCATGGTCCATTTAAAATAAATTTTATTCAACATAAATTAACATATATTTATTCTCTTCAATATATAGATTTAAATCTTTATATCTCATTTATTATATTAAAAAACTATTTTTGAAAGGATAAAAAAAAAATCGATCAATATAAAAAATTACTCGTGCTTTCATCGATTAGAGAATCTAATATTTGGGTTGATTAGTACTATGTGATATGATCATCAATTTTTTATTACCTATTAAGAAAATGATTGTTAAGATAAATATATAAATTATGACTTCTAAATCTAAATATGGAATTCATTGTAAATTGAAATATAATTATATATAGATGAGGAAGGATATGATTTTCTACTTCAAACTCAACTACTTTTTTTCCGTTAAAGAAGTTCAATCGGCTCATTAAGTTTAGGTCAAGTAAATATTTTCATTTTTGTACAAATTTCATGGAATTATATCATTTAAATTCTTTTTAATTCCTTCTATTTATAAGAATTTTCCTAAATTTTTAATGTTACTAGTTTTAGACTTTAGTAGACTTTAATAAGTATGAACAATTGGTTAATCACGTCAATATCACATTAGACTCCCCATCACCATTACATCACACTTTTTGTTTTTTATCACATTAGACTCCCCATCACCATTACATCACACTTTTTGTTTTTTGTTTTTTTTATTTAATATCACCCACTAGTTGGAATTAATAAATATAGATGAAATTTCATTTTAGTCATTAAGTTTTGTAATTATTTTGTTTATTTTAACTTTATATATATACTATTTTAATATTACAGCTTTAAAATATTTTGATGTAGTTTCTAAACTTTATAGTATAAACTTTTTTTTTTATATAACATTCAAGATAATTTGAAACTAAACAATATGAGAATTGAGAACACAAATTTTAGTATATTGTTAATATTTCAATAATACTTTAGCAACCATTCTTACCTATTAGTGGTGGTCTTAGAGTCAAATCTACATTTATGGATTTTTTTTTTTTTTTTTTTTGTTATGTTTACTTAAAAAGATAAAAAAACTTATTTACTTGATCCTTGCAACCTAATCCTTTCAATCACTTATTCTATATGTTTGGTTGGTTTATTATTATTATTATTTTACAATGTGTGAAGTGGAAGAATATATCGAACTTCTGGGTCATCCAAATTTTATAGGTTCAAAGCATTTTTATTATTGAGTATAATTGGAGGTAGAAGGATTCGAACATAAATCTTATAATCACTGATACACTCATATCTCAATTGAATTATGCTCGATTTGACTATTCTCAAGAGTTAAATATTTAATTTATTATTCTTACATTCTATTATAGCATTACAATTAATTTATGATAACTTTATTAACATTTTTTAATAAGGTTGTCATAAATTAATTTTTAAAAAATGTTAATAAGGTAATAAAAAAATTAGTGGTATTTTTTTTTTTTTTTTAAAAAAATTTAGGGTCCATTTGATAACGTTCCCGTTTCCTGTTTTCTGTTTTTGTTTTTCATTTTTTAAGAAACCGACCTGTATGATAACCATTATGGTTTATTGTTCCTAAAATTTGAGAAACATTTCTAAAAATTGAGCTAAAATTTAGGAATTACAAAAAATAGTTTCTCCTGTTTAGTTTCTATTTTATTTAAAGTTGTTCCTAAAATATATTAAAGTGGAGGCTTGGTTAATTGATGAGAAAAAATGTCCAAATCACTCCTCCGTTTCATGGTCCTAAGATTAAATCTCACTACTTTTTTATTTTATTCGTCTCTCTTTTTTATATTTCATTTTTCTCTATTTTTCTCTATTTCTTTAAGATTTATTTATTTCTTTTATTCTTTCTTTCTTTTATATTTCCCTTTTCTCTGTATTTTTTTTTTTATATTTCTTTCATAATTATTTATTTCTATTTTCATATTTGTTTCTCTTATATTTCATTTTTCTCTATATTTTTTAATATTTCTTTATTTTTTATATTTATTTTTTTTTTTCCTTTTTATATCTATATGTTAATTTAATTTTAAATTTAGAATTTTCAAATATTTAGATTTATATATCATTTTGATTTTCAAATTTCAAAATTTCAATGTTTTCAAATATAAAAAATGAACCAAAATATATACAAATTTAACAAATTTAATTTTGAATTTTAAATTTTCAAATATTTAGATTTATGTATTATTTTGATTTTCAAATTTTTAATAAAGTTATTTTCAAATGAAGGAAAATGAACCACAATATTTACAGATATAGTAAAATTTCATTGTCTATCGCAGATAGACTGTGATATTTTTCTATTATTTTGTAAATATTTCAGCAGTTTTGTAATTTAAAATAATTTTCCTTTTCAATATTTATATATAATTATTTTTTTTAATTTTGAATTTTAAATTTTGCAATATGCTTATTTATTCATTTGTTAATATATATAAAAATAATATATATATATATAAATATATAAATATATATATATATATATATTACTTACAAAACCAATTATAATTTTACAATAATATAAATTTTGTTCACTAAGATATTCGTTTAGGTTCATTTTAATATTTTTACCATCACGATATTTACATAATAATATAATTGAGTTAGATTTGAGTCTTCACCATTTAAAATTTAAAACAAATGAATTGAGTGAGAAATAATATTGTAAATCAAATTTTAGCAACATACGAATGATAGAAACAATTGTATTATTGATATTAATTTTACATCGAGACTTATGTGTATTCAATAGTTTAAATATTTGATAATTATTTTTTATATTTTATTGCATGCTATGTATTTTTTATTTTATATAATTAGATTATATTTAAACTATGAAATATTGAAAAAATGTAAAGGAAAAAATACCATAAACAAAAAATAAGAAATAGTTATCAAATAAGTTTTTGTTTTGGCTTCTTTTTTCAAGAAACATGAATAGTTCTCAAATATATTCCTGTTTTTTATTCTTTATTCTCAAAAAAAGAGAAAATGGGAAACAAGAAATAGAGAATGGAAAACAAGAAATTGGAAATGAAAACGTTATCAAACGGCCCATAATTTTAAAAGTATAATTAGTCCACATAAAAGGAAAATGTTTCAAATTTCTCTTCCAAATTTCGACTCAGTTGATAGGTGCAAATTTCAACCTTTTCTTCTTCTATGTATTTTTTTTTTAATAATAATAATTTCGATGCCATGTAATGTAATCTTTTCATTTTTAGACATAGACAAGAAGATCATGAACTTGAAAAATATATTACAACATAAAAACTAAATTAAAAAGGAAAAAAAGAAACTTAATTGAATGAAAACAAAGAAGATTAAAACACAAATTAAGTCGGGTTTATTACCATGAAAATGCAAACTATTAATGGTAATCTACCAAGTTTACTCCATTTGAATACGTATGTTTTGTGTACTGTGATCATAACGAAATGTGGGACTCACTATCAAATTTTTAATCAACAAATGAAATTTGATTGCAGAGTTAAAAGTAATCAATCCAGTTGTATTTGAAAATTATGTGAAATCGAATAGCTTTTTTTAGATACTTTTGAACAATTTTCAAATTTTTGCTCTTAGATAAGTTACCATTAAAATAGGAGAAGAATTTGTCACACTTACCATTATCTTTATGGATAATGTTACCAATTGACCCTAAACGATAACAGTAACGATAAGATTACACAATTCATTTAGTTACAAGTACGTGATAAAAAAAACAATCCAATTATGTTTACTATAGAAACTCTTTACAAATGATCCGTCAATGAAATTTCATTACGATTATATCAAATTTGTTTATGAAGGGATATTTACTTGGTTACTCAATTTTAAAATTTAAAATTTTACATCTAGTAATTGAGTACTTTTAAATTAGGTAATGTAATATATTTTCACATACTAACATATATTTTTTATAATTCAAAGTAAAATAATAACAATAATAATAAATATAAATAAAATGGGAAGTTGTGTGGATGGGGGTTGGCCAAGGTAGTGGGAAAGGAAACTGGGTAACCGACAGGTGGCGGTAAGAGCTGTGAAAACTGGAAAAGGAGTGGATTTTGCCAACTGGTTGAATAGAGGAAGTTTTTTGTTTTTTTTTTTTAATTAAAAAAAAATATATATATATAAATATAGATATATGAAGTGGCTGTGACAAAGTACTGCTGAATGTTCCTCTCCTCTTTGTACACGTGTGAAACTACATTTCCACATTCATTTTCTATGGGCTTTTTTGTCCCTTCATTTTCTTTTTTCCTTTTTCTTTTTGTTTTTATTTTTCAAATTCACCTGTCAGATTATCACTCCCCAATTTTTGCCCCTTTCATCCACTCTCTTTCTCCACCTCACGCGTCTTCCCTTTGCGCGTCACTCTCAAACTCCTCATTCCATTCCCTATCTCGCTTTTTATATTAAAATATCTCTTGTTTCGATTAATTCCATATCCCTCCCCAAAAAAAATATATATATAGTTTGTCCTTATACTTTTTATTTAATTTATTTTAAATTTTCTTCTTTCAAAATATTCATTAACTTTTTTATTTTGATCATTATACTTTTATTTTTGTTTAATTATATTCTTATTATTTTAAAAAATGACCATTTTTGTTCCTTCATTTTCATTTTTACTTCATTTTTAGGGATAAGATTTGTAACTTAACTTTTAAGAAAAGAACAATTTCATTATTAATTTAAATAATTTTTATATTTTTTATTTATAGGAATATCTATTGATATTGATATTGATCATTTTTAACCGACATATCCATTGATATGTTTGTAAATTTGAAATCTCAACATTGATATCAACATCAATATTTTAATCATTGCTTTTTATATGCATTTTTCATTTATTATGGAGGGAGGAGAGATCCATTTTCTCCTTCCAAATATTTTTCTTGGAATTTTGTCAGATTATTGAATTGTTAATATGTCATTTGGTAACTAACAAAATTTAAACATATAGTAAAAGTTATAATACTTATCTAATTAAAATCTATCGTGTATGTACTAGAAATTGCTATACTTTTTATAAGTTAAGTTAAATATTGCAACACGAAATAAAATTAAAAGGAGTATTTTGTTTTTTCAATACGAGAAATCAAGTAATAGAATTTGGACCTTCAATCTTATGAAAAAGAGTTCATATTAAATACAGTTAGATAACTATATACCTTGCTTTTTTCAAAATGATAAATTTATACTTTTTTTTCAATGGAAAGATTGAGGTAAAGCTTAATAAAATATGATTTTCAAATAAATAATTTATGTCCCTTGAACCCTTGATCATCTATCTATGTATGCTTTAAAAAAGGGAAAAAAAATATGAACAAAAATAGATAAATTAAAGCATAGATAGAAAAATTGTAAAAAATAGCACGTTTATATTTTTACTTTATACAATTAGCATTTTTTTTTTTTGAAAATTCATAAAAATAGTTTTTCTCGATTCATCTCGGATAAGATCGACCACGGGATTTTAGTTTTAAAAAATCAATTTTTTTTCTAACTTATCGATTATTTGAGGTTTTTTCGGTACATCTTGCCAGATTATACAGCGAGATTATGTGCATTCGATGTTAATCTCAGACAAAATAATACCGAAATTCTATATATTTGAGTTTTCTTGATAAAATTTTAGGCATAATTTTCACTAAAATTTATATATTTGAACTTTCTCGGTAGAATCTCGGACGTGATTAACACCGAGCTTCTATAATCTTAAATCTTACCCAAATTTTTGACAAATTTGATCTTTCCCAAAATTTAAAAACGTTAAATCAATTCGAAAAATTTAATTTGATAATTGGAAAACGCATTTAGAATTTTGGAAATTCATAAAATTGTGAAAACATAAATTATACTAAAGATTTGAAAAAGTATGTAATAATTTAATATAATATTAAACCAAATTTGGACAAAATTTGAAAATAGTATAAGATTTGGGAAGATTAAAAAAAAAAAAAAGCAAATATCAATGTGTAATAATGCGAGATGTACTAGATGATAAAAAAATAATCGATAAGTTAAAAAAATTAATTTTTAACTAACTTTTAGTTTTTCTTGTCCGAGATGAATTGAGAAAAATTATTTTTACGAGTTTTTAAAAAAGTGCTAATTTTATAAGATAAAAAGCTAAACGTGATACTTTTACTATATTATAAAAGTATCTGAATTTCTTTTTTAAAAAATTGTATTATATGCATAATGGCCAACAGAAAATGCAGTAAAATAAAAATATATTAATATATTGGGTCTGAAAAATACAAAAGTATTTATATCATAAGGAACAAATGGCATCAAATTGGCATATTTAACAAAATTTCTTTATCAGAACATCCCACTACCAAGGATATCATATATAATGATTTTTTTTCCTTTCGTATTTTTCTTTTTTCTTTTTTTCTTCTTTTTGAAAGTTCAACATAATAATATTTGTTTTGTCATAACTTGCAAATTTTCAAGTTTCAAAATCATAAAGTTTCAAAAACACTTATCACCCACTAAAACTTAAACCCTTCAAGGTGGAGAAAACACAAAATAAAGAATTTTTAAATAAGTTTTTATATATTAAAAATAATTTTCAAATTATATCTTGATAATATTGCTAAATAGACTCATGTATCTAATCAATGGAACAATATTTTAGGTTATCGATGTCGATTTTTTTTCATCAATAACTATTTTCATCTATCATAAAATATAGATTTTTCAACCCTAATAACAGGAGTTGTGATATCCTCTCCATTAAATGAATTAAGAATGATACAATACGAATAAATGAGACATTTATTTTAGTGACGTATTGGGTAACAACTCTTTTTTTTTTTTTTTCATTATCATCATTATTTTTTTTATATAATTATGAGCATTGCTATTATTATCTTCAATGGCATATTATATCAAGTTTATTTATTTTAAAAGTTCTAAACAAAATTTATTTATTTTGAATAAAATTAAAATTAGATCACACATTTTATCTCACAAGATTCAGTTTAACCTATGTAACTTTGTTTTGATTTTACTTTGTTCCTACTACAAATTTCTAATTTGGTTTCTATATGATATGATAAAATATCATTATTTAGTCTCTATGATTGATTAAATATTATTAATTATCTAAATTACTTTTTGCCCACCTATCTTTTTCTTTATTTTTCACTCGTTTATAAATCATAACATAGTTGGCCAACACAATGGGCTAAATAACAAAGAACATAGCACCTATCTAATATAATAACAATAGAGGAAAATAGTGAAGTTTGACCAAATTATATGAATTATAATAAAACTGTGAGACCATATAAATTAAAATTAAATTAAATTAAATTATAATATCCAGTTTGGTAATTATCTAAAACTCACCTACAATATTTTTAATCTGTTATGTACTTTGATAAATAAACCTAAATTTTGAAAACAAAAATTTAAGGTGAAACCATGTATAAATTGAACACAGTATAAGTCAACAACATGAATTTTCAAAAACCAAGAACAAAAAAAAAAAATTCATATTGTCATCTAATATATCTAAATTATATAATAAAAAATAAAATTAAAATATTACCTTGAACTCTATATTCCTAAATTTTAAAAGTTTATCGATTCAAACTCTTAAGTTTTATAAGTATATCAATTTATACATACATTATATCTTATTTAGATAAATATACATGCTAACTTTAAAAGCAATTTAATTTGGACTCTCAATTAGGATTATCTTTAAAAATCATCTATCCATCCATGTTAAAATTCCCACACACACTATATATGTATTAACGAAATTTGAAATTATGTTTTTTTATAAATAAATTAATTAGGAAGTAAAGAGCACGCGCGGTGGGATGAGAGTTGGGAATGAAGTGAAGAAGAAGCAAAAGTTTCGTGGAAAGTAAGGAGCATGGGTTGGGTCTACCCTCGTTTTATCACCACAAATTCTTCTTAACTGTCGCCACCCAACCCCATCTTCTCTACATCCGACGGCCCACGTTTTTTCTCAATTTTTTTTCTAAATTCCTTTTATTTATTTTTTTTTTGAAAAAAACAGAGAGCTATTTGATGATACATTTCTTCAATAATTTAAATTTTTTGAAAAAGTTGAAATCAAACCTTCTCTCTCTCTAAAATCTTCTTCCGTTATATTCTGAAGGATTATTTAACTGTTTCTTCTTCTTCTTTCTTTATATATGTATATATATTCTCTCTTTGATTTTCCATTCTCAAATTCACAATTTTTTTAAAAAATTTAATCTCTCTTTTTCGTAATAACTTCGAGAGAGATACAGAGAGGGAAGGAATCGGTTTTGTAACGATGCAATCAGGTTTCACCGGCGGTGGAGCTCCGGATTTCTATACCGCCGGCAGATCCATGTCTTCCAACCCTTCTCAGCCAAATGCTTACAGATCCCAGCTTTCCGGCGGTAATTTCATAGATCCCGCCGCTGCTCAGATCACTCGCCAAATCCCTTCTTCTCTCCTCGGAAAACGGAATCTCGCCGATCTTCACTCTCACAATCAACATAATCATCACAATCTTCCTCTCAACAACCTCTTCCTCCGGTCTGTCAAGCCCAGAGCCTTCACTCAACCCATTTCTCCGCTTTCCAATTTGGATTTCTACTCTACTATGTCTTTGCCGTCCCCCGATGTTCAGTCCCACCGCCTCTATGGCACGAGTTCCGGCGCGCTTCTTCAGCAGCTTCGTCAACAGCCCAACGCTGGGATTCCGGTCAGGGATTTGCAGACTTTGGACTCGGAGAAGAAGAAGATGATGAACCACCGACTTCAGGAGTTGGAGAAAGAGCTTCTTGAAGATGACGATGGAAGTGACGCTGTTTCTGTGATTACGAGCTCGAATAGCGCATGGTGTGAGACGATTTATGATCTGATCAGTCCGAATCCGAGTCCAACGGCGCAGAATCCGAGTCCGACTTCCTCTGCTTCATCTTCCTGTTCTTCGTCTACATCCTCCTCTGTTGCGTCTCCGGCTTCCGATTCTTGGAAACAGTCTGTAATCGATGCTGCCGCTGCGATTTCCGAGGGGAAATTAGAGGGCGTTAATGAGATTCTTGCGCCGGTAGTTAAGATTTCGAATGCCAGAGGTAATTCTGTACAGAGATTGGCAGAGTATATGGTTTTGGCTCTCAAATCACGGGTGAATCCGGCGGAATTTCCGCCGCCGGTGATGGAGATTTTCGGCGACGAGCACTCAGCAGCGACTCAGTTGCTGTATGATGTTTCTCCTTGCTTCAAGCTCGCTTTCATGGCGGCGAATCTCGCGATTCTTGAGGCGATTGGGGAAGAGGATCGGAAATTGCACGTTGTGGATTTCGATATCGGAAAGGGTGGTCAGTACATGAACCTAATCCATCTTCTCTCCGGCCGCCAGAAAGGGAAGGTCGCCGTGAAGCTGACGGCGGTTGTAGCAGAAACCGGCAGCGACGAGATGTTGAAACTAGTCGGCGAGTCGCTGAGTCAGCTCGCGAACGAACTCGGCGTTGGGTTCAATTTTAACATCGTGAGACACAAACTTGCTGAGTTGACACGCGACTCACTCGGCTGCGAGCCAGACGAATCACTGGCAGTGAATTTCGCATTCAAGTTATATCGGATGCCGGACGAGAGCGTGTCGACGGAGAATCCCCGCGACGAGCTCCTCCGCCGCGTCAAGTCGTTGGCACCCGCGGTCGTGACAGTAATGGAGCAAGAATTGAACATGAACACCGCCCCGTTTGCAGCACGGGTGACCGAGTCATGCGTATACTACAGTTCGCTCTTCGACGCCATCGACTCAACCGTGCAACGAGACCACCCGGACCGTGTCAAGGTCGAGGAGGGACTTGGCCGCAAGCTAGCCAATTCCCTAGCTTGCGAGGGGAGAGACCGAGTCGAAAGATGCGAGGTTTCAGGCAAGTGGCGAGCTAGAATGGGAATGGCTGGGTTCGAGGCGAGGCCGATGAGTCAAACGGTAGCCGAGTCAATGAAAACTCGGCTGAGTTCAGGGTACCGAGTCAACCCAGGGTTCACCGTGAAAGAAGAAAACGGAGGAATTTGCTTCGGTTGGATGGGGCGGACTCTTACCGTCACAACGGCGTGGCGTTAGTTAATAACTTCACTCATTGTTATTGCTATGTTTTTTTCTCCCCTTTTTTAATTTTAATATTACCTAATTTTCTAAAGTATTAATATCAATATTAATATTAACATTTTCCCGAGAAAATGGAAAGGAAAATGCTACCGAGAGAGGGGGGTTGTTTGGATTCCGAGAAAATTCTTGTAATGTAAAATTTAAAAAAAAAAAAAAAAATTGATAAATATTTTTCCTAATTTTGGGGTGTGTGAAAGCGGAAGTTTGGTGAAGTGCCAACTTGTTGTAGTGTGGATTCCCCTCTCAAATTACCAAACTATATGGGCCCCACTTTTTATTATTTTTTTCTTTTTTTTTTCTAATATGATATAGAACGAAGAACGTGTCGGTTTCTGATTGGTGGTTGGATTGTATTTGTTATTCTATTTCACCATTTTTTCTTTCTAATCATTAATAATAGTTACCTAATTCAAAAGTCAAATTTAGTTTTCAATATTATGAGAGTTTGGCGTTGTTTGTAATATGAAGCTAATTAGTGTGATTAAATTAGAAATCTTTTTTTTTATTATTTTATTTTTCAATATTTAATATAAGAATTTTTTATATACATTATTGTAATTTGTTATAATGCACAAAGCAGACCTATTATTCAAATTATTTTTATATTTATATTCAACATCCATTTTATATATGTAAGTTAATTGTTTTAAAAATTACATGATTTAAATTGCAAATAATTTATTTAATGAAAGTTAAAGAAAAATAATTGTTAAGAAAATATTGAACTAATATAAAATAAAATACATATATAAAAATGATAAGAGTGTAATTTAAAATAATTCGTTATATGATATGACAATTTTTTCCGGAAAATTGCTCTTAAAAGCAAGTAGGTAGTGATTTTGAACTTAAGAAAAAATTGAAAAGTGATTTTAAAAAAATCAGTAATAATTTGTGTTTTACCAAATATTAAAATAAAAATGGTTAAAATTCTCTAAGAATTAATTTTGATCCTTGGACCATTTATATTTATTAATTAAAATTAAAGGTAAATTTTGAAAATTGATATTAATTAATGTAATTTATAGGCTTGAAATGAATAATAAGTGTAATGATTTATGATTTACAAAATTATTATTTTTCAAAAAAGTATTACGGAAGAAAACAATAAATGTTGGAATTGATAACTTTTGCAATTTACTCATGCATTAATTATTTGGCATGTTATTAGGTATTATTTTTCAATAACTTGTTGAATTTTATTACATAAAATATAAGTACATTTCAACCTTTTGGCTTATAGATGGGATGAGATGAGGATTCAAACCTAGTTATTAACATATTCATATGCCAATTAAGGTAGGTTCGATTTGATTGAGTACATTTTAATTTTTATTGAATGCAATTTGTAAATTTAAAATTTTGTTACATACACTCTTGTAATTTAATCGATTAAGATGTCATTATAATTTTTTCAATGTTAGAAAATAAATAATTAAACAAATTAGGAATATGTATCTAGATGTTAAGAGAGAGATTTAACCTATATTTGGCATAATTGTCACTAATTTTCTGTTATTATAAGAATCATACATAGCTTAAACTTTACCTTTTGCTCATCAATTTCTCGTAACTCATACTTGCATTACATTTTATTTTTATTTTTATTTTTTTTTTGTATTCATTGAAAATTAAAAAAGAAACAAGTATTAAAGTTTGAAAAATTAAGGTGAAATCAAATGTTATTTTTCTAAATGGAAAGAAGACCAAATAAAAAATGTATAGAAGCCGAGATAAAATAAATTTAAAAAAGATTATTGTAATAAGAAGTTTGGCAAAAATTGATTTAATTGCATTCTCATTTATTGAAGGAATAGGAAGATGGGGTTGCATACACCAATAATGCTGGGATTGGTGAGCCCCTATGTGTCTCCACTCCAATCTTCTTATCTTTTGCTTTAATATTCCAATTCTCCATTTTATAATTATTTCATCAACAAACTAATCTCCAACTAAACATTTATTATTTATCTATTTTTACTTTTTTTAAATATATAAATTTTGGTTTGCTAACTCATTACGCATTTATATATATATTTTTTGGCTTGGGAGAAAAATAATAATATATTTAGATAAAGAATAAACTATCGTTATTTGTTGCCATCATCATCTTAAAAGTTTAATTGAGATAGAATTTAACCTAATTTCCATTTGAAGAAAATACTTATAATTTTAGAACTTTGTTGAAATTATATTATTATTTTTTTTAATGTAAAGTCATTCAATCAACACCCAAAATACACATGATATTGATTTATTTAGAAATGTGAGATATGGTTTTTGTTTTTACTATTTTTCAAAATAATAACGTTCTTTAGTTCAACAACACGTGAGGTAATAATGTTATATTAAAAATTTTTGTACCTTTAGATAGTGTGGTACTTAGATTTATTTAAAGAAGTCGACAAGAAATATAATTTTCAAGTCTATTCTAAAATTATCAATGATATAAGCATATTACTTTCTATTACTGATTCCATTAACTATCGGTCATAGAAGCATATCACCTTTAGTTGATAGATTGATTTATTATCAAATCTAAAGAAAAGAAAAACAAACAAAAAAAAATTAAAATCAAACTCCAAATTAAACATACATATATGTCTCACAATTGAGTTGCCTAATGGTAATGGGTAATGCCTTCTTCTGCACTTAGTGTTTTAGCTTAAAAAGCATTCACAGATTTCAGTATATTACAATCACTCAACTTCTATATTAAGGCTGAAGGTGGGTTCGATCGTCCAGTAGCAGAACGACCGGGACATGGAGAAGGCTGAGGGCGATCGATACTCGCAACCGTTTGCTGCCCGATCGACAAGCCAAAGACAAGGAGGGTGAGGCGGAGGGAGTTGACGCTGGCCAGAATTTTGGATTTTTTTCTTCGGGAGGAGGAGAGGAGGCGGGCGACGAAGGTCTCAGATACGGTCATGTAAGAGAGAGACAGAGGAGGTATGCTTATGCCAAAATTGTATTTAATTAATCATGAAAATCAATTTGTCATTTTAGCATATATTTATTATTTTTTTGCTATATTTATAAATAAGGTGACTAATTTTATCTTATAATATAAGCTCTCTCACTCTCGCTCTCTCTATAGAAAATAAAAAATAAAATAATTTTTTGAAAATTTTGAACCAAAAATAGGATGATAAATTTAAAGTTAAGTGACAAATTTTTTAGTAAAATAATTGCGAGGGGTTGGGGTTGAACCTCGAGATCGGGGTGTATGTCAATAATATTGAGCTAAGCTCACTTTGCTAGTTAAATAACAAGTTTAGTCTCTTAATTTTGAGATTCATGTATATTTGGTTCATAAACTTCTAAGTTGTCTAATAGGTCTAAACATTCTATTTCGTGTCTAATGAATAAAGTTTTGGAAGTTTTAAAATATAAAAATTAATTGATATATTAGATATTAATTTTAGAAAAATTTACGTTTTATAGTCTCTAAACTTTCAATAATAGATGTGTTTGATCCATAAACCTTGAAAATATATATTTTGTGATTCTAAATTTTTAAGAATATATATTCCCTTTACGTATATTCATTATGATTGAGTTAAACTCATTTAGATAAATTTAAGGGACCAGAAGTAATTATTATTATTATTATCATCATCATCATCATCATCATTCTTAAATGTTGACATGATATTTTAAATTAAAAATAATAATTAAAGAAGAAGATGGAAAGAAAGGGAGAAGGGAAAGAAAAATAAAATTTTCTAATTTAAAATTTCATGTCAATATTTAAGATAACAATAAAAAAAAATATCCATTGAACTTTTAAACATATTCTTAAAACAACCATATTGGTAAAATCTTAGAGGACTTTTGGGGTAAGACGAGTTATGAAGTTTGAAAATTGTAAACTTGGCTTACAGTAGAGAGAGTTGTATAAAATTGGTGTTTTTTTTAGTAGTAGAATCCATAAATTCCTTTGGACCGAATAAGAAGTGAAATTCATAACTTCTTACTTCTCAACTCCTTGGCCTAGCCACATTCTTAAAGACACGTTTATTGACAAAAATTGAGAGACTAAAAAAGAAAATATTCTAATACTTAAAAAAAAAAAAAAAAAAAAAGGTAGAAGGGAAGGGGTGAAGAGTCAAAGGGTTTGGTTAATAAAAAAAAATGATTTAATTTGTGTGGAGCCCAAACATGGGTTTAGCATCTGAAATGACTTGACATGCAATGGAAGCACAAATTTACTAATGCTTTATCTTTGAGTCACTTTATTCCAATAAAGTACATTTTTATTATGGCTACTCCCTAACACATGTTTTCATTTTTCTTCAATATTTTCATTTTTAATTATGATTATATTTTATAATTTGAGTATTATTGTAATTTTTAATTTCCTTTTTTTTTTTGAAATAATGTAATTTGAATTTTTTAATTTAAAGGGTTGTAAATTTGTATATCCACTTATTTGTTCCTAGTTTCACTCAAACAGGAAAAATAGTTCAATATGTGGAGGAGTAAAAATGGAAACAAAAGGTTACACAAATTTTTAGTTGAATAGGTAATAAATAACAATCAGACCCAAAGTAATAAAAAATGTAAAACAAGGATAAATATATTAGGGATATGGTACAAAATTAGCATCATGTATTACTGATAGTAGCTATCTGTAATAACTATATAGGTAAATGACTAAAAAGCTCACACACAACCCAACATTTCACGCTTCTTCTTCCAATTTTTTCAAATTGAAAACTAGCAACTATCAATGATAACAATTGATAGTAACTATTAGTGATAGCCACTGATAGCTACTATCATTGATGGTTGTTATCAGTAATAACTTTCAATTTGAGAAATATTAATATAATCTTAAAATAATAACACTTGAAATTTCACCTTTCAATTTTTTTTATCAGTTTTCAATGGCTATTAGATGATACACTTTGATCAAGTCTAATCAAATTTAAAATATTAATGCTCAAGGCTATTGGTTGATATCAACTATAGACTTCTATAAGTAGTTATCAACTTTTGAAATGATAAGTGATAGAAGGCTATCAATAAGAATTATATAAGTGACTATCTCTGATATTTGCCTAACTCATACTAAAAACTTGAGTGATTTTTTTAAAAAAGTAGTTTTTATACAACTACTTTTTATTTTTAATTTTTGCCTATCACTGATATTTTTCTAAAAAAGTAGTTTTTATACAACTACTTTTTATTTTTAATTTTTGCCTATCACTGATATTTTTTTAAAAAAAGTAGTTTTTATACAACTTGTTCTTACTTTTAAAATTTGACTACAAACTTGAGTGATTCTATGAGAAAGCCAAAATTAATAATCGAAAATTTGGGAGATAAGAAGCATAAATTTTAGAAAACATAAAACAGAAAATGAAAGCTCCATTCGGTAACTAATTGATTTTTTATTTTTAATTTTTTAAAATTAAGCATGCAAACAACTTTACCCCATATAGATTTCTTCCTTTGTTGTCTACTTTTTACCTATATTTTAAAAAATGAAGCCAGAATTTAAAAAATAAAAAATAGTTTTTAGAAACTTGTTTTCATTTTTGAAATTTAGCTAAGAATTCAACTCTTGTACTAAAGAAAGATGCAAATCATAGTAAGAAAATGGATTTAATTTTCAAAAACCAAAAACTAAAAACGAAATAATTACTAAATCGAGCCAAAATTATTATCAAATAATGTCTTATGCTTCATTTGATAACCATTTGGTTTTTTGTTTTAAATTTTAAAATTAAATTTATAAACAATTCCTCTACCCATGATGTTTTTATTTTGTTATCCACTTTTTTAAGAGTATTTTAAAAAACTATGCTAATTTTTTAAAACTAAAAAAACAGACACAGTTTGGTAACAATTTTGTTTTTTATTTTTTATTTTTAAAAATTAAGTCTATTTCTTCCACATTCTTATAATGATTTGCATATTTCTTAACTACAATGGTTGAATTCTTAGCCAAATTTCAAAAATAAAGACAAGTGTTTAAAAGCTATTTTTTAAAAAAAAAAATTCAAATTTTGACTTGATATTTTAAACTATTGGTAAAATGTAGATAATTAAGGAATAAATTATAAGGTGGAAGTAGTGTCTATATGCTTAATTTTCAAAAAAATAAAAAACTAAACGATAAGCATAATTTTTGACAACTAAAAACGGAAAATCAAATAATTATCAAATTAGACCCTAATATTTTGTCTTGGGTTTTTGAAGCTTATAAAACACATTTATTGATTTCTTTGTTTTGTTACTCACTTTCTAGTAACGTTTTTAAAACCCAACTAAGTTTTGAAAACTAAAAAATAAAATAGATGTTAAAAATTAAAACTTGTTTTTGTTTTTAAAATTTAACTAAAGAATTCAATGTTTATTTATAGAAAGATGAAAATTATATTTGAGAAACTATGAGAAAACAAGTCTAATTTTCGGAAAAAAAAAACACAAAATAAAAAGGTTATTAAATAGGATTTTACTTTTTAGTTTTTGGATGTTGAAAATTGTTCTTGTTTTTTTGTAATTTGACCTTGGTTCTTTTTTAAGAAAAAAATTTAATTTTAATTTTCTTTTTCTTGACAATAGAAATAAAACAATCTTACAATGACCTTGAGCTCACTTTAACAACGTTTAAGAAAATTTAAAAAGAGTGGAAAAAGAGATTAGTTTTATTTTTATTTTTATTTTTTTTTCTTGACAATAGATGAAAAAAAAAGAATTATTTGTAAGGATAGTTTTCACTCTTAAAAACAATTCAAAATAAACAAAGATTATAACATTGCCAAATTGTAAAAGATGCACGAGAATGCTGGGAGGTCATAAAGACTTATATTTATTGAAGATCTTAAATAAGAAAGACACGTCCTATCATAATCGAACATGTAGAGTTTTTAGAAGACTAAACATGGCCCACGTTGAATAAGCCTATATAAAATTTTGGTGTAATCTCTATCCTTTTGCTCTACCTTTTTTGTTGCCCATATTATTATTCTGATCATCTTTCAAATTATGTTTGCATAGTAGTAATGGATTGTCAAGTTTCCTAATAACTTTGACAATAATTAAGATTACAACTCTCATATATATCAACAAATGATCTAACATTATAATTTGGATGCAATTATCGATTGCATTAATAAAGACAACCAATTGATTGAAAAATAAGATTTATTTGTTTTGAGTATTTTAGATTGGTGGGCTAGCTAGTCTCACATTTTTTTGCTCATCAAAATCTCAATAAGAATCTCTAGTAATGATCGTAACATCATGTTTCACAATAACCTTCTAAGTGTTTCGAACTAAAAGTGAGGTGGTATGAACTTAATTTACATAGAAATTCAACTTTAGGTACAAGAATGAACCTAAATAATACTCCTAACCCACAATTCAAAAATAATGTGTCATAGTATATCGACACATATAGATATAAACAAGTTGAGTTTGAAAGAATTTGAAGAGTGGCAGAGAGAAGTGTCGTGATGATAACCAAAGAAGATAGTGCATCATCGTACAACTAATAAGAAGTGCTTGAGAAAGATAATCTAAGACACGTGTAGGATAATCTTAGTAATTCAATGTAATTACATGTCACTTGAAAAAAGGGGGGGAAAGAGAGTGAAGAAGAAAGATGCTTCCTTTGGAAAGATAAAATAAAAAGGATGGTAAAGTGAGTGATTTTTCAAACAAATGGAGAGGAATATATATGAGAAAAGAAAAAGAAATAAGATATGAGGTAAAATCTCAAAGCTTTTGAATAATATAGAAGATGATGATTAAAATGATGCCATTTAAGAATAATTATAAGTTAGAAACATCTCAATATGGCCCCTAGAAAGCTAAGGGAGCAGAGGAAGTTTTCAGAAAAGCACTTTTTAAAGCTGTTTTTGACATTTCAAACTTGGAGAAGACAAACATGGTGGGGGAAGTTCAATAACAAACAAAAGATCCAATTCAATTCAAAAAACACTTTTCATGAAGAATTTCTTCACAGTTCCATGGCTGAATACTTCCAAAGAAACAAAATATTCAATAATTGTTTCGATCAATTTAAATTATAAGTTAGTCCTTCCATTTTTAAGGTTTTGTTTATTTGGTTCCTTCCCTTTAAGAAATATCTAATAAGTCTATAACCTTCAAATAGTATTCGATAAGTTCTTACACTTTCAATTTTTATTTTTTGTCAACATGTCACTTGACCTTCTAAAAAGGATGCAACACGAGGACTTCCCAAGTAGTCCAACTTAATACTATTTTTGTCCAAATATGCTTAATTGTGGGAGTTCTGATGAGATCCGGTGCATTAGTGTTGGTATGATCGAATCTAACAAGTCACTCGATCTTATTCAATACTTTGTAAAATTTATGAATTTGTCAGACACAAAATTGAAAGTTGAAGCTTTTATTTAATTTTATATATATATAGTTGATGAATTAATTTTTAAAAATTTCGTATAAATGCCAATGATCTACTATCCACAAAATTGAAAATTTTTTATAATATTTTTCAAGTTCAAGAACCTGTGAAATACAAAAAATGAAAAATTCATGCCTACTGATACTTTTTAAAATTCAGTGAATTGTTCGGTGAAAACAAAAGGTTTAGTTTGTAAATTAAATTTATGATTCCAATATCATTTTGGTCTCTTTATTTTGAACTTTATTCAAAAAATTCATGAACTCTCAATAAATCTTAATTTAAGTTATTCCTAATTAGTGAAGGAAAGTGAACACATCTGCATTTTATGTTTAAAGCAATAGTAATTTTCTATAGTTAAATAATTACTAGTTTTAGAGATCAAACTTTCACCTTTTAAAAAACAATCAAATTGATACTCTATTCACGAAGCTATGTTTGAATCAAATTAGAGAAACCGAGATTGCAAAACTTCTAATAATTTAGTAATGGTAGGAAGAGATGTTGAATGATAATTCATGTACCAATATTTTATACTTTTATCTTTGAGATTTCATCCATGTTCTCTTTTTGGTCTTCTGTATTAACTTTCATCTAATTAATTTAAAACAATTACGATGTAAAATTTATTAATTAATTTTAGTAGTGATGAAAAATTAGAAAATATTAATTTAATTATATTTATTTTAATTATTTTAAAATAATTAATAGAAATTGATATCAAGAACCAAAAATGATACTTAGCGAAAAATTAAAAGTATAGTATAAATAATGAAAATTTAGGACCAAATAGGTAACAAAACTCACAACTCAAGAATAAAAATGTAATATTTTAAAATTTAAAGACAAAGCAAAAACCAAACACGGAATTTAGGGGTAAAAGTGACATTGTAAAAGATGGAGTTAAGTTGAAGCTTACTAAAAAATTTAGGGACTAAGAAGACATTTTACTAATTTTTTTCCTACCTAGAAAACAAAATTAAAGTGAAAACTTATTTGAACAACAATGTTTTTTTTTTTTTGCGCGTTTGTTAAAATATATTTAAATTAAATCGGTTAAAATCTGTTTTAAAAAAACATAATTTCACGTTGACTTTAAAAAACAATATCTTCTAGCTTTTAGATTCTCCTAAAATTAGGTAGAATTTTTAATTAATTTTTAATTTTTAATTTTATACTTTAAAAAGAAGATTTATTTAATATATTTATCTATTTTTCACCTAATCAAATCTATTTTCTATTTTTCATGAGTTAAATACATCATTTTTTTTTTAAAAAAATACCATATTCATTACTTTAAAATAATGCTATTTTCCATCATTTTTAAAATTTAATCTATAATAAACAAAATTTATCATACTAAATAATGATTTAAAATATTAAATTAAAAAAAAGTTGATTATAAGTCTATTTTAGTTATTATATCTTAAATAAGATGTTTTTGTATTCATTTACCAAACACTCTGACCTACTTTTTCAAGTTTCAGTTGAAATTTACCAAATACTATTTTACTTTTTTTCACCGCTGATTTTTCTAAAAGCACATCTGCCAGTAATTATTTTAAAAGCTACAGTAATCCCAAATGGAGCCTTAGTCCATGTATTTTCAAAATATTTCATTCGATTCATGTACTTTTAAAATGTCCATTTTGGTCATTAACACTTTAAAAAACTAACCATTTTGGTCACATATTTTTTTAACTCATTTTTCTAAACTTTATATCAAAATAATACAAATGAGGATCAAAATAGTCATTTTTTTAAAAAAAAATAAAAGACCCAAAATAAATATGTTGAGATTACAAGGACCAAATTGAACCAAAACTAAAAAAAATAGAACCGAACTAAATAGTATTTTAATCTATTAATATAATAGTTATGAAATGGGTCTTAAATAATTTAAACTTTAAACCGATATTTTTCTTGCATAATTAAAAGCTATTTTTGAGGGTCCTAAATTAGGAGTGGTAATAGTAGAAGATTTGCAATCCTATTTGCTGTAGTGTTGACTATGAAAAGGATTTGCAAATCTCCAAAGTGTAATATTTTGTTGAGCAAAGTCAATAATGTTTATTAATGATGTCTGCTGTCATGCAATAATCCTATGAAACAAGACATCTCATGTTGCATTTTGCAACCCCATCCACTGCAAATCATACAAAATTTAGGGGGGGAAATAATAATAATAATAATAATAATTTTATATACATTGTTATATGAATTTGAAATTGATCCTAGATTTTTGTGATCTAAAAAGAGTGGTTTCTTTATTGACCACCCCAAAATTTAAGGGAATCTGAATGGGACAATTACCTTTTTTGTGCTTTATATAAATTGCAAATTTTAGCCTTTTCAATCTCACAATCATTTTTTGCCTATGAATTGTTAGAATACAATAATTTCTATTATTGTTTCTAAAGCATATGATTATATCTAGAGGGTTAAATCTCATTTTAGGGTATCTACTTTTAACTTTATTCCGTTTTCATTTTTAACTTTGAAATGGTCCATTTTTGCTTTTCGTAAAAAATAGTAATTTGATTATTTTTAAAATGTTTATTTTGATCCTTAAAAAGTCTCGAAAAATGAATTAAAAAATAAACATTACGAACGTGATTGTTATTGTTAAGTTTCTACATCATATAGGTAGTATTTATTCGACCAATTTATGTGGCTAAACTATATGTTCACATCAAGAGTTTAAAAGACTGAAGAAGCCGACGTGGCAGGAATAAATGTTTACCAAAATTTTCTTATTAGAAATTTGTCACAAAACAATATATTTTGAAGGAATGGTAATTTTATAGAAGATTGGCGCAGTTGTATATTCCAAGAAATAAATGCTTTTAATATAACATAGGAGGATTTAGGACGTACTTGCCACTTGACATCCAAATTTTTGGTAATTTTGAATTTATATCACTCTAGTTTTATTACTATCATAAATTTTTAACTAAAAATTGGTTAAAATGTACGGTTTGTTAATCAATTTTAGATAGTAATGACTCAGTCCATGTAATTTTAAATGTACAGCAATTTGATTTCTATCATAAAAAATATCATCAATATTAAATATCAATTTTTTTATCATGTAGTGAATTAGTCTTTATAATTTGTTGTATCCAAAAGAAAAAAATCTTTGGAGTTTGTAAGCAAATTTAATCATTTGTCTGTATAAGAAATTTTAATAAAGCATAATAATATTTTTTATGATAAGGGGTAAATTATTACAAATTGTAAAGAATGATGACCAAATTGTTACACATTTTTTTTAAAGTATAAAACTTAAATTATTATTAATAGAAGTTCATAACTAAATTGTTACTGAAATTTCAAGAAAAAAATGTTTGGTTCAAACATTAAAAAAAAATACCATTCTACATGGGCAAAGCCACATAGGGGTCAAAAGGGGCACGTGCCCCCCAATTGATTCTTCTTTTTTATTTTTAATATAAATTATAAAGTATATATATTAAGTGTAGAGGTGTCCATGGGGTGGGGCGGGACCAAGGATGTCATTCCCCGTCTCCATCCCCGCTCCTCATTTCATTCCCCATCCCAGTGAAAATTCCCACGAAGATTAGGTCGATTCCCTGTAATTTTTCCTCAGTAGTTATTTAAAAAAAAAAAAAAAATCAATTGATTTAAATCACTAATGTGAATAAATTTTAAATACACAATTAACTTTATCACTAAATAGTTCATTATGGTTAATTTTACCTGACAATTTGAATTTAGAAATAAATTACTCAAATTTTGGCATAAAAAAAATTAATAAACTTTTTTTTAGTAGAAAGAAATAAATATAAATCAAATTATTCACGTATATAATTTAAATGTAAATATTCAATTTAAACATATGCATTATCTTGACTAATAAACAATCAAACTTGAAATTTAAATGTAATGTTTATATAATAATAATAATAATAACATAACATTAAATAATTATATTGCATACATAAATAAAGACTATCGAGGGGAGGGACGGGGAATTAGCTCACGGGGAATTTTTTCCTCACTCCCTCCCCGTTCCCCCCGAGGCCCCATCCCCACGGGACAATTGAACATTTCTATTTCTATGTAGTGTTATCTGGTTGGCGAAGGACAGGGGTTTGACTCCTATTGCTTGCTTCATTTTATTTTAGATTTCGTATGACTTTTTACTCCAATTTTTAATTTTTAATGGACTTTTAAAACCCGACTCATGTAAAGAATAATAAAGAAAAGTTGATCATAGAATATGACATTTTGAATATAATAATGTGTCTTCTTTAATAAATAGTCAAATAACTTTTTTTTACCAACAAGACTAGTCGATTTATAAACTTTTTTTTTCTTCTTTTCGAAATTCACTTTTCAATCTCAAGAACATTCGATTAAAAATGTATCATTCATTTTTTTCACATAATTTTATATTCACATTACAGTTTGTATATTTTTATTTGTTTTCATGTTATCTTTACATTCGCATTTACTCGTATAGGTTTTTAAAATTAATTTGAGGATTATTTGCTATTACTCGTTTGGATATACGAACACGACAAGTAAGTTTTAAAATTTTCTTAGACTTAAGTTTTTATGCCTTTAAATCTATATAATAGAATGTAATATTCTTATTATTATAATACTTTTATAGAGTTAATTCAAAGAAGAAAAATGTTTTAGATTCTAATCAATCTAAAAAAACTAATCATGGTCTAAGAACCAAAATTTATGATTATAATTATAATATTCGAGATCAAGTTCGTATAGCATCTTTACTAAAAAGTCATTGTCAATCTCGAAATCATGCTTCTCCCTTTAAGAATTTTGGAATAAAATCGAGACGATTTAATACAGCTTGGTTAAGTGAATATTCTAATTAGTTACAATATGACATTTCAAAGGATGCTATATTTTATTTATATTGCTAAATATTCAAACTAGAAAAGTAAGTGAAAAGTCATGATCGATTTCAAAACATGAAAACTCGTAGAGAGCAATTATAATATAATAAATTAGTTACTCAATAAATATATCTTTTTTACCGTCATTTATAGTTTTTTTTTGTTATATTTGTACATACAGTGTCCTTATATAAAATTCCTTGCTCTGCCACTGCTATCCTAAATTATTGTTAAATTAAGTATTTAACCATTTTTTTTCTCCAAAAACATGTTGGTAAAGAAAATTTCACCGTGGAACTAAAGAAATAAAACAGTGAAACTAAAATACAATCAATGTAACCAACACCTTACACCCCACTATCCTAGCTTTCAAAAAAAAAAAAATCATAATGAGATTTAAAATAAACCTCTCTTTTCGTTAAGATAAAATAACATTAAATTTAAATCATATTATAAAGTTTAGTTTTTTTTTTAAAAAAAAAAAAGAAAGAAAAGAAAAGAAATTCACATCCATGCACATACCATACTCTAGTTAAAAATATTTAATTTTACTATATATTAAAATTTAAAGTCCACTTAAATAATACTAAATTTTAAAGTTAAATTTTATTCATAGACACTTAACATCTCACCCATCAAAATTTAAATCCTCTACTTACTAAAAATAATAATTAATAATAATAACAATTTGAACATTATCCAATTGACAAACAAGTGTCTTAGAAACTACAAAGTTTGGTTCGAATTTTTACTCCCAATTCTACTAAAATAATAATAATAATAATAATTCATTGACCACGTGACAAGAATAGATTCTTTTCCAATTTCAAGTTAAAATAACCCCACAAGTTACTTTCTTTTATTTTACTTTCAAATAATGCATCATTATTACCTTAAGAAGAAGAAGAAGAAGAAGAAAAAGGATAAAAGTTCGAGCGTATTTAATTTTTAAAATGTAGTCCATTTCAAATAGATAAAATTAGCTGCTCTTTTCTGTCTTTCTCTGTGAGTCAAAAGTTTATGTACGTTTCTGTCTCCATTGTGGGAGTTCTTTCTAGAAAATATCTCTATTTTGACCACTTTCTAAGAGCAAAACTAATCAGCTTTGAGGCTTCAAAAACCATCATGAAATTTTTTTATAGTCATGATCTTCTAGAACACTGCAAAATCTTACCTTTTGAACTTACACTGCTAGATCAAGTGCCCGACCAGGCGTCGCGGTTGAATCCGATATTTGTCTTTCTCTTCATCAGTAAACAGATGCCATCTTTTGATATGCATCTTTCCATCACCGGAAGCATTGAGAATATAATCTTGTTTTGACCATATGAATAAATTCCAAAGCAATAACAGATTTTCCAACGGCTTTTACAAATCATAAGAGATGGGTTCTATATAAGTTTTCCTCCTTCCCATTTTTCTATTAATATGTTTTATTAGGATGTCTATTAATATTTTTCATCTATGACTGTACGAAGGAATGTGATCACAGTTTTGATGTTTTAAGAAAACTTACGTGTCATCTACATGTGCCTGAGAATCATCAACCCAAAACCAACGCCCAGAAAAGTAGCAATTGCGATACCGAAAATGCCAGCAAGAATACTAGGAACCACCAAAGATCTCCAACCCTTGGCAGTTGCCATTCCACATGCTGTTGTTGGGCCCCCAATATTGGCATTTGAAGCCAGAAGCAACAGCTTTAAATCAATACTGAACAGCTTTCCAAAACTTAGAATTACAGCAAGATGGACTGTAACTTGAACTAGAGCAAACATGAAAATACTTGGTGCATTGTTGATGACATACCATACACTCCCACTAGCACCCACAACAGCAAAGAATACCTGTTCAAGTCAGATCAAATAAACAAGCCAATTGAACTTTCAGGTGCTTTTCAGTTAACTTTAAATCTCATGTCATGCTCTTGTTTTACCCAGATCTAAAAGTTACAGAATAAACCATAGCACGTAGATTTTTTTTCAACTACTTTCCTGTTCTCAAATTTTCTCTTTCATTAGCGTAAACAAAATAACGAAGTGTTATTGGAAGCCAAAGTTGCAAGATCATGTTCATGACATGCCACAAGGAGACAAACTTGGTCCCAATCCCAATATGCATTTTTTTCACTAAGTTATTATGGCAGACCATGATGTATTTTCTTTGTTTACTTTTGGTCCCAACATGTACTTTTTTCACCTAAGTCAAACTGTCAAAGCAACATGCCTCCCCCACCTTTCAGTATCCAAAGGAGATGAATAAAGGTGAACTAAATCCATAGGCCAGGCAGACATATGCTTATAACTTTTGGCAGGAAAATTGAATTGGTCTCTACACTATTATTGCAAATTCTCTGTTGTGGTTATCAACAAGCAGGAATAGAAAATGATGCACAAGCTTCCGTAAGAGATACAACTAAAACTACATACCTGCATAAGAATGAAGGCAATTGTATCAGCTGCAGGTGCTAAATAATTGAACTGTTTTGGGAGAATGGTAGCTAGAATGACTACAACTGCAGTTACCCCAGGAAGATTGCCACCTCGAATTTTACATATATTAGTAATCCATGTAACAAACTTGCATATTGCAAATGATGTAACAACAGCCGTAGCAGTCTGCAACACAGGGGGCTTCGTGCCAAGATCAAAGTCCTTGTCAGTTGAAGCAGCTGGTAAAATTTACAGGTTCTAATCAGAATTGTTGGTAGAAAATCAGGAATTGTACTATGCTATTTTCTCCAAAAACTTGTAATCTTGAAAGGATATAAACAGCATGGGTTATACATGGTTAGTGGTGCAACTGCAAGATAGCTGATTATCTATTTTTATGGCACACATGGATGCAAGAATCCTGAAAATGATTCGGATGAAACTGAAGCTAGAAGGAACCATGTACCGTCAGTTGATGTCAGAGGCTCAGGAGGTGTTCTGGAAGCCAGTGCAAAGAGAGCCACAAAGTATAAAGCACAGATGACATTGTCAGCAGCCATTCCTGCTGCTAAAACTGATGGAGAAACACCAAGAGCCTCTGAAATTGCAACATAATTAACAGCTACATAGGACAACCGGGAAGAAAGGCCAAAGAAGAGAGAAGTAGAGTCACATCAACTAGATACTTCAGATCAGAAATATCAAATTGAGAAAATTGGATACTACATGAGTAGGATGTATATGCTTCTTAATTTTGGTAGAAAAATTCAGTTCCTACATGCAAAATAAGAGGCATATCTAATGTTGGCTAGGTAAAAACAAAAATTATTGCTGTACTGTAGCCGCAAATTCCAGTTACTAAATATATAAACATATGATGATTAAAGATAATGAACCAACAAATGTGCCCCATAGACAATTGTGGTCATGCTATATCAATATTCAATCGGAATAGCTGAGTTCATATATTCGTTTATTTGACATCCTTAAAATACTTCGTAGTATATTCCAACATGGTATATCTAGATAGTAATGGAAGAGGGGAAATTACAGCCACTTTTTCATTGCATTAATGCACAATGTGGATAGCTATATTTTATTCAAATTAATTTCCTGAAAGCTGCAAGAGCGATTGTAATTTCATCAATAAGTATCAAGGGAATGCATTTCACTTGGATTAAATATCTTCTAGTTCCAATTAGGCTCTAAAAGCCCTTGCTTCCCTTTTCCAATGCCACTAGGAAAATATTAAAAAAAAAAAAAAAAATCTAACTGAGAAAGAAATAGCAATGTAGAAGTGGTCCCCAAACGTTTCTGTAGTGATGTAAAGGGCAGAGAGGTTGGATTTAAAATAAGAATCTTTGCCATTAATGGGAGGCTACTTGCCATATGATGCTGACGGGTTTTGATATCATTCAATGAAAAGAAGTTGTTCCAAGTTAATTTCATCTAATCTCGTTCGAATCATAAAGAAAGGCCTCACTTGAGACACAAATACAGAAGTAACAGAGACAAAACTTTCTGACAACTTACATCCACCAATATAACTACCCATGAGAGCAGCAGCTATTTTCCAATTGTCTGGACCAAGTGATCTCATAGGCACCATGAGAAATGCTACTACAGTTCCTATAATAGTCGCAACTGCCATCCAAAGAAAAGAAAGTAGTCAAAAGGAAGATTACAATTTTAAAACAATATAGTGACTTCACCTGTACTCACAATTCTAAAAATCAGGATGTCAAACGGTTATTTTAATTGTAAAAAGCCTATTATTTTATGTCAGTTCTCTTCAGTTTTTAGCTTTCTACTCACGTATGAAATATCTGACCCTAAATTTCAATTCTAAAAATCAGGATGTCAAACTGTTATTTTTATTGTCATAGACCTATTAATTATGTTAGTTCTCTCCCGTTTTTAGCTTTCTGCTCATGTATGAAATATCTGACCCTAGACTTTAATTTTTTTTCAAAATTTATTTATTTACTTTTACACTCCTATTTGGCTTTAAAGAAATTTCCAATTTCAAATTTCTCAAATTTTATGCTAATTTGAAGTTGCAATGGACTTTCAAATATGAATATACATACATACACGCGTGCACACACACATACATGATACATACATAAGAAAAAAGAGAGCAAGTTGATTAGTAAACAAAAGAAAAGAATCTAGAGAAATTCACTTACAATAGTGTGTGAAATTTCTGCACCTTTAACATTTTCAGTTACAGTTACAGGTTCTTTATTCTTTTATTTTAAAAAGAAAATAGGCATTGACTGTTAAAAATAATTATTCATTATTTGCCTTAATCATTTATAAGTTAGCATAAGATGTAACTGTTGAAAGAATTAAGAAATAATAGATGTAAATTCACACCAATTTGGAAACATGGACCTCTAAAACATTGTCAAAATGAGCCTAGCTCAATTGGTATAAAATCCCACATATGGGGGAAAAAAAAATCCCTCTAAATCGTTAATGTCTCCAAAAAGATCAAATAAATTCTACAGAAAGTAGGTTGAATTATCAAGTCGATGCTGCCATTAAACATAACTATATCAAGAAACTGAAGACAAATAAATTACCTGACCCAAGCAGGAAAACTCCAAGTAATGACCCAGTCGATCTGATTATATTACGAATGTCTGCTCGAAATAGTAGCAATGGAACAGATAATGGTAGCAGAAATTCCATGACAATCGAATAAGGCATGGCTTCATAAGGGATTATGCCAAAGTTACTGGCTGCCAAGCCAACCAAAGTGCTAACCAAAGCAGCACTCACTGTGCTACCAATCTTGGTCTTCTCAGACCTTTAAACCCACATTCACAGAGTTTCCCCTTATTAGCTCACAAACAAAATCTTTGGTAGTCATTAAATAGGCAATAACAACAAGAGTATGCAAAGAGTAAGCCTAACAAACTTTCTTCAATTTTCTTGGTCATTTGAGAGATTTACGTTGTGTTAAACAAGCAGACAGTCTCAGAAAAATAAAAAAGATCATTTCCATATTCAGTTAATCAGAATGCTTACTTCTAACAGTATAATTTAAGAATAAAGCGAAACTTCTTATCCATTCATGATTCCATTTCAATTTCCACTAGTCTCTGACTCCAGCAAAACAAACACAATCCAACACCAGAAAATGCATTCAATGCGCTCTAAAATTTCCGTAGCTTTCATTAGCAATAAATACGAGTCACAATTGATATCCATTTTTAACGAAGTAAATTAAGATTCGAGAGAAAGTACCAGAGGCCCAATGTGCCAATAGCAAACAAAGCAGTCCATGTACCCCAAGAATCATCTGGCGCAATAATTGGATGCCTCAGCTGCGACCTGACCTTCACATTCCGAGTCGAGTTGCGGTATCTCGAGGAAGACGAAGATGAGAGAAGCTGAGTGTCACCGTTTACTCTCCGAAATGAGGATTTGGAAACTGAAGCGGGAGCGGGAGCAGGAAGGCGGCCATGGAGAAGAGGGAGAAGCGAGTAATGGCAAAATGAAGGGATTTGCAGCAAGGGAGAATGAGGCGCGAACATGGCTGGGTTCGTTATCGTCAAGGACGCCATTAATGGTGAAGTGATCACAGAAATTTCTCAGCTATCGGTTTATTTTTCCTTTTTTTTTTTAAGATGAACTTTCCATTTTTGACGGATAAATGGTAATGGAAGCATCCGAGCTTTAGCGGATAATAAGAAAAAATCATTACATCAATTAATTGACAATATTTTTTTAAAAAAAAATTAACTAAAATTAAAATTTAAAAGTTAGACTCTTAGTCAAATTTTAAAAGAAAAATAAATTTTTAAAAAGCATTTTTTAGTTTTCAAAACTTTGACGTAATTTTTTAAAATATCGATAAAAAGTAAGTAGTAAGCCAAAAAATTTAGAGGTGTAAATCGTATTTATAGATTTAATTTTCAAAATCTACGTATTAAAAATCAAATAGTTACCAAACAAAACATAAACTCTTGAAATTAGATCAATTTAACTCTTTTTTAGAAGGATATACACAGAGAAACCAACACAATCAAGTAGTTTGATCTCGAATGTGAAAACTCTCCTCATTCACCAATCAACCAAGCCATTAACCACAACATACGTGAGATCAATGCATCTCCAGTCATCAAGAGCTCAAGATGGGGATCTAAACCTTGAATGGTGCACCCAAGTGTCCCATGCTCATTCTCTGTCAAATCGTATAAGTGTTAATCTTCCGAAAATTATCAAAGACGGCTCCCACAACAAAGTTGTTAACAATGGATAGTTTATGCATTGGTTAACATTACTTTAAAATAAGAACTATTTTTTTTTTTAGTAAGATGAGAAATTGAAATTCTAACCTTTAGAGAAAGAGACCATATTAATTAGTGTTGTGTAAACCCATTTAAACAACCAGAGAACTATTGATTTAACCTTGAGAGTAATGTTTCCAAGATAAAAATTCAAAAATGAAAAATTGAAAAACCTTATTAGTGAAATGTTTAGAAATAAACTTCAATCACGATACTCCATTCATTCATCACATCACATTGATGAAATCATTGCAATGTAATTATCTCTTAGTAACCAGTTGCATGTACATGTCCTTGATAACTTCTAGATATGAATTCAAATATTTTTGCAATTTCTCTTTCATTGTGGTGGTCACGTGACACCACCCGAGTTCGATTCCCCACTTTGTTGTCTAAAAATAGAAAGAAAAAGAAAGGAGAGACGCATATCCAGAATATCAGGCCATAGACGATCAGGCTATGTATATCAGCATCATATTTAAACTTTAACACTATGCATCAGATTTTCCTATAGAAGTTTAGTGACAATAGAAAGAGATCTGGGTAAATACAAGCTACCAATCTCAGTTTTCTTCAACATCGGGATGTCTTGAGAGATGACTTATCATATTGTCTTGCTTCTGTTTTTTCACACTAGAGCTCTCCCCACCTCCTTCCAAAGCTCTCAATTTATTCTTTATGGCAGCAATCTTATCGCTGCGAGTCATCTGTCTGTAATTGCTGCCACCGAGTCTCGATTTGCTTGACTCGCCTGCTGCTCTTGAAGTATCATTTGTTGTGTTGGTTATGAACCTTTCACTAGCGAGGCGGACGACCAATGGACGACCGCAAGCTAATTTTCCATGCATCTTCTCTTTAGCCAATTTAGCTTCCTGCATACTCACTTTACAAGCAAAAATAAGGAATGGCTTGACAGAGGTTATTATATTAAGGGTAAACCTAGCAACTTACCTCCTTGGAGCTGTATTCAATGAAGGCAAATCCTCGTGGCTCTCCACGCTTTGGCCCACGAGTGTGCCACAAGAAATCCTCAGATATTATCTTCCCATAAGGAGAAAACAGTTTAATGAGAGCCGCTCTGAAACAAGTTGATTCAAACTTCAATATGGAAGAGGGAAAACTTGAAGACAAATACATTGCATATGCTGGGACAGTATTTTTCCTTACTCCGTAATTCTGAGGTCAAGATTACCAATATAAAGTTTGCTTTCACACTTCTCATCAACAAAACCATTTGAATCCTGAGGGAGTAATTCCATAAAATTGAAAGTAGTGTTATATCTTCACAGCTACAAGATGGGGCAAAATATATACAGAAGCTCACTTAAATACCACCACATCAGAAGCAAAAAAGTTCTCAATTTTTTAGGCTTTAGACAAAAGAATATACTCGAGAAATCCAGAATCGGTGTTGACCCATTAAATTAAACTGATATTTGAACCTTATACTTAATATTAATAGATAATTCACAAGTGGAAACAAAATATGACTAGATTAGACTAGGCTCAAGAAATGAACATATAGCTAAAAGGTTCTTATCAATATATTACCGTTATGTGTATGGTTGTAGTATAGAATGATGTGAGTGTCTTGGGTTGGATGCTGATGGAGCAACCCACAAAATTTAGTGGACAAAGAATCAAAAACTAAGAAAGCAGAATCAAATACCTACCAGAAAACTGTCCTTAGGATGGTTTCAGCAAAATGCTTTAAAGCAATGATAAGTTTCACTAACATTCTCCACCTGAGTTAATTCTTTTTCCCTTAAATTTTTTATTTTTTATTTTTTATTTTTTATTTTAATTTTTGGTGGCAGGGGGTGGTTCTAGGAGCATAGAAGAAGGCACTCCGGGTTCAAAAAGGAGAGAAACTAGTGTTAATGACATGAACTCCAAAAAGATGCAACAAAAGTAGCATTCTCCCAAAAATATGTAAAATCCTCATATTCAAAATGTTCTCTTTAGTCTTTCATGCTATTCAACCTCCTGTCAAAGCCCAGAATGAAATTTATCCCCAAAGCTCTCGTAAATAAGATCCAGTCAAACTGTCGGATACAGTTGGCCAACCTGATTCGACCCACATGTGGCTACAAGCTCCCTCTTGGCTTCCCACTAAGGAAGTTAAAGAAGTTTGTAAGATGAAGACACCCTGTCTAATCTACATTCTCCATTTGGAATCAAGATTTGTCATCTCAATTGGTATCTAGTAAAAACCTATGGAAGTGCATATTCAGTAACAATCCAAGGGAGCCCCCATTTTAATATTTCAGACAAAATATTAGTCATCACCTTGAGCAAGGGCTAGTCTAGTTGTCAGACATATTAGGTCTAGCGTCCTCTACAACCAGAACAATGCTCTTTTCAGAATGAAGCAGGTATTAATTTCATTAATGCTTACCTTATCTTTGATGATGTTCCGAGACTTTAGATTCAAAGGCATACCCCGATGCCCAGGACTTTGCCACACCAGGAGAAACTACTCTCAAATATCTTCCTCCAAGTTTTACCCAAGTCTGATACTTTCTTCAAAGGAGATAAAATTCCAATTCTAGCACTCGGGTAAGAATCTTTCCCCACAGTCAAGTTATTGGAAAAAGTTGAAAAATAATTCAAGATCTATCCCCTTAGTCGGTGAGTAAAATTTAAATTCCTCTCATCAAAATTGAATACCTCAGATTCTCCTTCCTTCTAACTAAAATAACAGCCATAACTTTGAGGGAAGTGACCACCCAAAAATTTCATCTCCCTGCCTCAGCCATTTCTGTCTGCATCTCTATCTCCAAAATCCTTCCTCCTTTATTGTCAAACCAAGAAGATTGTTTTTCAGGTTGAATCTTGATTTATGATCTCCTATGAAGCACAGATACAGATTCTTTGCCTCACATAAAGTATCTTCATCTAAAAGAAAATAAATAAATAAATAACGTATCAGACACGTGATTGCCTAGCGTCAGATACTTCATGTGAGGCAAAGAATCAGTATCAGACACGTACCGGATACCAATACTGCCAGATACTTCCCAGATACGTATCTGACACGCGATTTGACGTATCTATTTCTACGCGTATATTTTTAAAGAAAAAATACAAGCAACAACTTATCTAATCTTTCCTAATCTAAAACTAGGCAATCTATTTAAAAAGTTTACTACTCGAGTCCAAAACTAAAAATAAATAAATAACAAACCATACCTTAGATTAGAATCATCTAATCTTCATCTTCACATTTGAGTTCCCACAAAATCCCATCAAAATACAAACCATTTGGATATCTTCAACAATTCAATGAAAAAAATTTTCGTTTATTTTCATACTTTTCTCTCTAATCTTCTTCTTTTTCTCTGCAATATGAGTCACTTTTCTATTGCATTTTATTAACTATTGTACTTCAACATCTTAGATGTTGCTTTTTTTGTATTGTATTTCAGTGTTTGTATTCTATTTTGTGTTATTGTTATTAACTTGTATGCTAAATTTATCTATATCCTAGATTTTTTTTTTAAAGAAAATGAAAATCTATCTTCAACGTATCAATATCTTCGTTTTTTAGAAATATGTATATTAAAAAAATGGCGCATCCTTAGATGTATCCGTATCGTCTGTGTCTGTGCTTCATAGATGATCTCCTATCCAATTTTTCACTTTCCTCCAGAGAATCCAGGGACACTAGTTTATCTTTTAGCTCTTTTATTTTGACAAACACATTAGCAGATATCCATCTGTTCCAACACTCAACTTCTTCTTGATGGTTTTCAACTTTAGCATGAAGAAGTGACCTGGCCAGCCATTGAACACCAAAGTTTTCCACCAATCTCCAATAAAGGGAAAGGTTACTAAATATAATAATAATAAATAAGGAGAAGAAAAGAGTGGTGGTTCAAACAACATGTAGGTTATAGAAAACAGGGTAAGACCCCAAATATAATTAAGAGATTTTATTAGAATGAGCAAGTAAATGCATAAAAACGAAAATGATCAGGAATATACCATAACCATAAGATAGCAAATTTGTAAGTTCAGTTCCACAAGGTATGAGAATCTTTCTGGATGTCGTGCATATCTGCATAAGTAGGTACATATTAAATAACAACTTAAGTAGGATTTCTTATTTGGAGACATCCAAAATGAAACAAAAAATACTAAATTATTAAACCAACAACAGATATAATACAAAGCACCAAACAAATATTCTAGAAATAAGTTAAAAGAACCCAAGCATTGATAAGAAAAATTGAGAGCAAACATTTAATCTTATCTAGGTCACATCAAGTTGCATCATAACTACAATTTCAAAACTATCAAGAAGCTAACTAACCCTTCGTACCGTCTAAACCCCTAGGCTCTTCCTCCATCTCAATTACTTTTCAAAGTATACATTCTTGTCCAACAATATTCAAAGGTCACGTTCATTCAATATGCTTCGCCCCTGCCGGGAAAGATTCTAATAGTGAATGAATAAGCAACCTTCTTTGATAAAAAAAACAGCACTTATCACAAAAAGTTAGTGATCCTAACAAATCAAAGGCAAAAAATAAACTACAATTAAACGAAAAGCAAACCCATTTCAAGAACTGTGCGATGATTAAACCACCATAACTTTCGACACAAGAACTCAAGATCAAAACCGATTCCTGATACGAAAGAATGAATGCTAAATATCTTGACCACAATACAATAAGTATAACATGAAAAGGGATCGCTGAAAACCCTAGAGAGTGGAGATTAGAGAAAGAGGATAAATGGAATTCTGGGATAATTGTGTATTGTGAAGAAGACAACGCTTACAGATCAAAGCTTAGAAGGCAACTTCGGAAGTTGAGATTACGATTTGTATGAAGAAGAAGAAGAAGAGGGTTGCCGAGTTCAGTAGCGACACTCGTAGGGCATCGTAATTTTGACCTCCACTCCAACTCCAAGTTCCACGACTAAATTTTTCAAAAGAAAATCTTTTGCCGGTTTGGTAACTATCTAACTCTCCTAACTATTTAGGTTTTTATTTTTGTTTTTTAAAATTAAGCATATTTTATTCTTATCAAAATTTGGCTTTATTTTTTGAAATCTACTTTTATTTAATTCTCAAAATTTAACTTTATTTTTTAAACCACTAGTAAAAGTAGATAACAAAAAAAAAAAAATTTGAAGAGAAAAGTAATGTCTATAAACTTAATTTTTAAAAACAAAAACAAAAAATTAAATGATTACCAAACGGGATTTTAGTGTTCTTTTTTTAAATTAAGCTTATTTCATACACATTTCTTATAATAATTTATCTTTCTTAAATACAATAGTTGAATTCTTAGCCAAATTTTATTTTTTAAAAAAAATAATAACTTTTTAAAAACCATTAGTGAAAAATAGATAACAAATGTAGAAATTTGGAGGTCCATAGGCTTCATTTTTTAAAACAAAAACAAAAAACAAGATGGTTACCAAAAAAACTTTTATTAAAGACCTGTTTTCAAATATAGGAAAATGAACAAAAAATTTACAATAATAACAAAATATCACAATCTATCTGTGATAGACGGCGATAGAATATCATTTGTGTCTATAGATATTTTTATCAGTTTTGTCATTTAAAATAATTTTTCTTTTATTTTAAATATTAATTTTCATACTTTTTTTACATAATATTAATTTCCAGACTTAGGTATTATTATATATTTATGAATTTAATATATATTAAAAGATTTATAATCGATTAAGTTTCACTATTATTTAATTACTATAAAATTAGTTTACAATTTCACTTCATAATTAGTTTACATTTATTAATAAACAATAATCTCAAAAATTGAAAGTGAATAATTAGTGAAAAATCGAAGTTAAAAGTGTTAGTCTTAAAACCTATGACTAAATTGAAACAACCCAAATCTCATGGTAAAATTGTAACATCTTGAACCTATGAATTAAATTGAAATGGACTAAGACCACATTTACATCAATTGAAAAGTTATCCATCAATGGTAATTTTAAAAATTAAAAAAAAAAAACTTCAATTAATTACTTTTGTTGTTGTTTACCTAATTATAATGAGATATGGAGCTTGCCTTGAAATTTGTAATCAAATGGAACAAAAAGTGTTTAATCTAACTGCGGTTGAAAATTACGTGGGATCCATTAACTTTAGCGTCACTGTCACAATACGAAAATTATTAATTTGTCACATTTATTGCTACATTTACAGTTGTCATTACAATCAAGAGCAATTCAATTATGTTTACGATTTAGGTCTATTATGACTCATCCATCAATGAAATCTCATTTCAATTACATGTGAACTAAATGTGAAATATTTTTTAAACCTAGGGACCAAATAGAAAACTAAACTTAAAATTTGACAAAAAAAAAAAAAAAAAAAGATATTTTTGTCCTTAATATTTTATTCCACATCCAATGACATGTCAAAGATAATTGTTTAATTTCATTTTCTTAAGATAAAATTGAGAATTTTTATTAAGCTTCAAAGGCACAAATTAAACAACCAGATTTTGAATGATAAGAATCCCACCAGCCTCATTAAAACCAAATAACCTAGCCTTCTTGGCTACAAAAAATGTGGTATATGTATTCATATTTCTTTCTGCAGACAGCGCAAATGGGATTAAAGGGCATCTCTGTTTCTGAAGATTAATTCTTGTAGGAATAATATTGTTGGCATATTTTCAAATGAAATAATTGACTTTCGAAGGAGTCTGAATCTGCCAAATTCTCTTCCATACCCTTCCCATTTCGTCTATATGCATAAGGTTGAAGCAAACAAAATCATTAAGTACTCTAATTATACTTAATTTGAGTTACAAACATGCTTAAAAAATAGTTTTTTCACATACAAGAGTTTCAGTTCATTACCTTTGAAAAATTCCATCTTAATCCTTCTACTCTCCACGAATTTGACCTTCAAATTTACAGTAGACCACCAAGAGAATCTCCTATACTATTTTCAGTTATGGATTTGAGTTGTGGAACTCTAAATCGAGAGAGAATTGGAAGTAGTTTGGAGAGGGTTTGAGAGCTCAAAGAAATTTTGCTGAAATTTCCAAAATTTCATAACTTCATCCATTTCAATTTGAGAAATTGAAGTATTTATTCAACATAAACATGCAAGTACTAAGTCTTTTAGCTAATTGGCACTTCATTTAGCACTAAGTGAGTGGATAGGGTACATATGTGGAAAAATCCACTAGAAAGCCAAATTTTGGATAAATCCACTCACATTTTATTTTTTCAATTTAAGAATAATTTAAATCTTAATTCAATTTCTATATATTGAATTTTAAAATAAAAAAATTGATTTAATTTTAATTAATTAATTAATTAATTACTAATTTAATATCAAATATTAAATTAATAAAACATCTAATTTAAACATGAATCCTTATTCATGTAAACAATATTTAAATATTTTAAACTCTTCAATTTACCATTAATTTTGATAAATTTAAGCGTTTAATTATATCAAATTAATTATCCAAACCCTAAAAATTGAAATTAAACACTTCAAATTCAAGCTCTAATTTCGAATTGGAACGTTTCAAATTCGCTCAATATTCTAATCTAAGGTGTAATATTTCACGAGCTAGTAGATGGACTTTTTAGACCTACAAATCATGAGCTCCAACAATTTGAGATTATTTGGCTAAACTCTTTATATCGAATTAATCAATATTCATTAACTACCGAGACACGCCACTATAACTCAGTAGTTGCACTCTCCTCACTGTAAATATCTTTGTGTCCAATTGATTTAACCATAATAATAAGTCGATCCTTCACAAGTTGTTTGTAATAACGGTTGGGTCAAATGTTGTTTTCCCCCATGAAATTACATCTTGCTCCTTAAGTCCCACTAATCCTCTAATGAACAATTGGTTTGTGATCCAATCACTAAACTGAGTCTCTCTCGGGTGATAGCTCTAAAAAAGAGTTATTATTCCTAGCTTAATTCGGACTTGTTAGTGGATTTTATGTGTTTATTTCCCTATTCTGTAGGTACCGAGCAATCAAGAATTAATCATTTGGTGAAGAATAGGGTTAATTTGAAGGAATTTGGAGTTGATTTGAACATTCGGGCTTCAGAGGAGCTGAAATTACCAAAATGCCATCGACTTCCACCGAGTATGATCAGCCATCGAGCATCATCGAGTAAAAGGCTGTCAAGTAATCAAGAAAATGCTACCAAATCAACGAGCGTCGAGTATCAAGTCATCGAGCAGCGAGTAGCGAGTATCTGGCATAGGACTCAGCATTGCAATGCTACTCCAAGCGTCACAACGCTCCAGAGTTGAATCATCGCCAGCGTCAACGCATCTCAACGCTTGAACTTCAACACTAAAAGACAGAAGCATCAGCATTGTAACGATTCTCTAGAGCATTGCAACGCTACGACCATTGACGGACAAGCAACGAGGCGCGCACACGATTGAGCGTTAGCCATGCGTTGGACTTCTTGCCTGACGCTTCCCTTCAGCCGCATCAGCGTTGCAACACTGCGTTGATCTCTATATATACTTCTCCTTGGCCCTAGATCAAAACATGCCGAATTTAGGAGGCAAATTGGTGGATGTCGAAGTAAAACTTCATCATTCTTCCTTTTCCTTCAATTTTCAGTATCTTTAGGTTAATTTTTATTTTATTTCATTTTCGGATTATGGACGTGTTTTGAACACTAATTGAAAACTTTCTCCAAGAAATAACTCGAACAAGTTCGAACACGACCACGAAGGTTTCCTCGATATTCTCAGAGTGAAAACCCAATAGTGGTGGACTCTGGTTATTTTGGATTTGAGGGAATTTTTGTGGAGAGGAAGAAGGAATTGAAAAATGTTTACCAAGAAAATTCAATTCACATCACATAATAGTATTGTCTTTTCTCTGTGTATCACAAAACGATCATCTTCCAAGAAGAAGAAGAAACCTTTTCTTTTCTACATGCCAATATAACCACCACCCACTTACGTGAGTGGAAGGGAAAAAATGGGAAGAGAGTTGTAACTCCCTCTCTTATTATTAAAATAATAGTTAATATAAATATAAATATGATAACTAACTTATCATATTATATATATATTATCAAATATAACATATAACTTATAGTTTTAATATTGTATCACATACAATATAAACTATAATTTATTTTTCCTCTTATATGGCATTTAATATAAATCATATTTATATTAGGTTTAACAACTATGAATCTAATTCATACAAACTATATTTAAATCTCGTTCAAATATTTATTTCCTCTCTTTAAACTATAAAGTATCAAATACATTATAATAATTATATCATATATAATTGAAATAACTTAATTGTATCATATATAATTAAATCTCTCTATTAATTTGAACAATTCAAATTTATCCAAAAATTGATTCTCAATTAATCCTATTGAGCTACCAAGGGGACCTCATGGACTTGTCGCTTAAAGCTCCAATGGTACATGAATAATTAATTAAACTCTTTAATTAAATTATTTACCATCCGTTAACTGTCGAGCACTCTACTAAAGATCGACAGTTGCACTCTTCGCACTATAGATATATTTTTATGTCCATTGGATATAACCAATCAACAGTACAATGACCTTGCACAAATTGCTCGTAGATACAGCTAGGCCAAATTATCATTTTTCCCCTGTAGTTACATCTACCTCCTTGATCCCTATAATGAACAATAGATCATTGTCTAACTATGACTAAACCTCTCACGGGCCAAGAGAGAGTGTGATGCTACATTATTCAAGACCCGAAATCAGCTCTTAAGGGAGCAATTTATCTACTTACCCTGCCTCGGGAAGTGTGTAGTTGTGCTCCCAACTCCCTAAGCAGATGAATTCCCAAAATGTTAGACTTGTTGAGTCGATGATCTGACCACTCTCACCTGTACAAATCAAAGGACCGCCCTTATAGGCAGAAGTTCACAACTCAAGATTCAGGTCATATTACCTATGGTCATCAGAGATGTCCAATTTCCTCATGGGACGGGCCTAGTGGGGCGGGGTGGGGATTCTCCGATTAGGCGGGGAATGGAGGAGGAAGTTGGGAAAAAAAAATTCTACGTGAGTTAAATGGGAGCGGGGACGGGGAATGCATTCTCCATCCTCATCCCAATTAGTTTTTACATATTTATTTAGTATAGTTATCTAATGTCATGTTATTATTATTATATAAATATTATATTTAAATTTTAAATTTGATTATTTGCTGGGAATCATAATAAATATGTTTAAATTGAATGTTTAAATTTATATTATATATGAATAATTTGATTTATATTTATTTCTTTCTACTAAAAAATATTAATTAGCTTTTTTAGGTCAAATTTTGAGTAATTTATCTTTAAATTCAAATTGTCATATAAAACTAACCATAATAAACAATTTAGTGATAAAGTTAACTATTTAATTGAAATTTGCACACATTAGTGATTTAAATTAATTGGCTTTTTACAAACAAAAAAAAGGTAACAGGGAAAAATTCCCGCGGGGAATCCTCGCCCCGATCCGCGTGGAGAATTTCACGAGGATGGGAAATGAAATGGGGAGCGGGGATGGGATGAGGAATGACATCCCCGCCCCCACCCCGTCCCGTCCCGTGTACATCTCTAATGGTCATCTTGGTGAAATATAAGTCTCTATTATGAACGGTGTTATATAATGAGACTGAACATTTCATGGTCCGGTCTTAAATAAACTCGTTTGTATAAAATATCCCCGCTCACATATCTATGCATGAATGATCAAGATTAGATCATTTGTAGCATTTTACAAAAATTGTAACACCTACAAAGCGGACCATACTTATAGTGTCAAGATACCCAACTTTATCCATTTACTATAGACCATTTAGGTTATCACTTAAACATGATCCACCCGTATATCTCTACATACATGTTTAAGTTACAAAAGATAACCTTGGATGTTAATTTATTGGTTTGTGGTCAATGCAACTAAAATATCATATATTTTATAGATAATGAATAAAATATCATATATTTTATTAAATACACAATGAATTTGTTCAATAATGTTTACAAACTATAGGACCCTACGAAATTTAGGACATCAACCCCAACAGGAGGGTCTTTTAGGAGTCTTGGAGACCCTGGTTTTCCTTCACGAATAAGACCTTTTTTTTTTCTTTTTTTCTTTTTTTTAAAAAATAACATACTACAGAAAGAAAATATAAATTGCTCTAAATTGACTTATAAAACCTTAGGTTATGGAAGTTTAGGATACAATTATTATTATTATTATTTAATAGATAATTCACAAGTGGAGTTACGAAGATTTAAATATTTTAGGCCTTGCTTGATAAGTTCTTTTTGTTTTTGGTTCATAATTTTTAAAAGACAAAGATCATATATACTTGGTTACTCTTGTTTTTGTTTTTGTGTTTTTTTTTTGTTATCTAAAAACATCTTTCAATGTTTGGCAATATTTTTATTTTCTGTTTTATTAAAAATTGAAAGAGAAATTATATTTGATAATTGTGTTTTTATTTTCTAATTCTAAAAAATAAAAATAGAAAAAATAATATTTTAAAAAACATCTTTCATCTTTCAATGTTTGGCAATATTTTTGTTTTTGTGTTTTTTTTTGTTACCTGTATAATATATTTTTTATAAAAATAATCAAACTATACTTACAATTATTTTTTTTATTCAATATATACAATTATACAATTGTATACTTATTTTAATTTTTTTAAGAATCCATATTGATAAAATAATATGAATATTTTAAATATACTAATTAATCACAAATAAAATAAGAAAATAATAAAAATAAATATATCAACAAAATACAAGAAGATAATTTCATTTTGTAGGAACTAGTTATAGAAAATAGTAAAAACCATTCATTTGAAATATCGACATTATTTACCCTTTAATTTCATATAAAATTGTAGCAATTATTATAATAAAATAGAAAGTAGATGAAAGTAGACAAAGATTGCAAGGACTAGGCTTAAACTTGGGTACGAGAAGTGAAATTTTCCTATACTACGGTAGTATAGGAATGAAAATTTTTTCATACTACCTCCATTTATTGTGTGTTATGTCAATGTACTTTTGAAAATAGAATAAGACTCACTGACATTAATATGAGGTCTATAAATATTTGTGAAGACAAGTTTATAGTGTAAACATAGAGAATATGGTACTATGATAATACTATAAATTTTTCTATCGGAGCAAGGCCTTTTAGTTTATTGGATAATGAAATAAATTGGTAGAAATTTTTAAAAACAAATTTTTAAAAAAATTCTTAACATGCTAAAAAAACGTTTTCAGAATCGAAAAAAATAAAAGACTCAATTGGATAACAAACATACTTGTTTCTTAAAAACTAAAAAAAAAAAAAAATCAATTATTTTTTTTTTTTTATAAAAACAAAACACTAAAAATAGTTATCAAACATGAATGATTTTTGTTTTTTATGAACAAAAAACCAAAACCAAGTTTTTAAAAATAAAAAATAAAAAGATTAAATAGTTATTAAACGAGATCTTATCAAACGGCCTCTTGGTATTTTAATTTTTCTTAATCTTTGACTTCATGAAAAAGAATATATGTTAATGATTGCTATTCACTTTAGTAATACAAGTTTAAGGGAATTGATTATGGTTCACGCTCCATTGAAAATTAGCTATTGAGTTTGAAATAAATGTTTAATTTTTTTTTAAATATATATATATATATATTAAAACGTAAAAGCAAACAAACCGAACCATTAAACTGAAGTAAATTAAAAAATCTTCCGAATTATATCCATCCATGGTATTATCTACAAAATAAATTTTAAATCCACTTATAAGTTTTTTCTTTTGAGAAAATTTATGAGTTATGAATTAAAAAAATTTACATTCAGGTCAAATTTAATTTTAAGTTATGGAATTTGAAAGCAAACTCTTTCAATTTTCTTAAAAAAGAAAAAGAAAAATCAAATGGTCCCATTAACAAAAAGTCGAGTTTCATTTATTTATTTTTAAGTAAAAACCTTTGTTTAAAGCAAATGTGACATCCCTTTAAATAATAAATGAAAATAATTAACATTTTGACAATTAGTCCAAATATAATTCTTTTAAGTTAGCCGTTTTTTTTCCTCAAACATCACAATATTAAATTTCCATCAACATGTCGAAATTTTCATCGATATTATTACATTTTCATAGGTCTGATATCGATATGAGAGTGAAATGGTGAATTGATATTTCTATTATATCATAGAAAAATTCACGAAATGTAATAATTAAGTAACAAAATATCACTAATGTAAATATAATATAAATAATAGACATGTAAACTTGATTAAAATCATAAATATTTATTTGCTAATTTAAGTTTATTTTTTGATTTTTTTGTTTTTTATAATATTTTCAGAAATATTCATCGAAATCGAAATTTTATCAATATTTTTATCATATTTCCGTAAAATTAAGACCTCGATATTTATTGAGACATCGACATTTTAAACATTGATTAACGTTAGCAAAAATTAAACAAATGGAAAAATGACAAAATTTAATAAAATTTAGAGTGAAATTTTATAAAATTTGAAGCTAGAGTCTAGAAGTTAACAAGTTTAGGATAAAAATCTAATTTTACCAAAACAAAAGAACGAAATTTTATTATTCTTAAATGATAAATAATTTATTGTTAATTTGTTTTGAAATTTAAGCGCCTGTGCCTCAGTGTATAGAGCGTCTGTTACCCAATCAGAAAGTCGTAGGTTCGATCCCTACCTGGCGCGTTTTTTTTCCTCCTAAATTAAGATTTATTTTATTTAATTTTCTATTTTCTATTTTCTATTTTCTATTTTCTATCTTCCCCTTCAAAATATCCATTTCTCATTTCTCTCAAACTGATCAAATTCCTCATTGTTGTTTTGCCCTAATTCTTACATTTGAAGGCAATGCGAAGCCTTCAACTTCTTCCCAATCCGTTCTTCTTCAATTCCTTCCATTCCAAAACCCTAATTTCCCCAATTCCTAACCCTAAATCCTTTTCCAAATCTCCCTCTTTCACCCCCGTTAAATCCGTCCTTCAATGGAATCGGAAGCCCGAGCTCGCCGGTGACACTCCCCGCGTCGTCGTCATCACCTCCGGCAAAGGCGGCGTTGGTAAGACCACCACCACTGCTAATGTCGGCATTTCCTTGGCCCGCCTTGGCTTTTCTGTGGTAGCCATTGATGCCGACGTTGGTCTCCGGAATCTCGACCTTCTTTTAGGGCTTGAGAATCGTGTTAATTACACGGTTGTTGAGGTTCTTAATGGGGATTGCCGGTTGGACCAAGCTTTAGTGAGGGATAAACGATGGTCAAACTTTGAATTGCTTTGTATTTCTAAACCTAGGTCGAAATTGCCGATTGGTTTTGGTGGGAAAGCCTTGGTTTGGCTTGTGGATGCGTTGAAAGCTAGGCAAGAAGGTTGTCCTGATTTCATTATTATCGATTGTCCCGCTGGAATTGACGCTGGTTTCATTACCGCCATTACACCAGCCAATGAGGCAATTCTTGTAACCACACCGGATATCACGAGTTTGAGAGACGCCGATCGGGTGACAGGATTGCTCGAATGTGATGGTATTCGAGACATTAAGATGATGGTGAATCGGGTTCGAACCGATATGATCAAAGGGGAGGATATGATGTCTGTGCTAGACGTACAAGAGATGTTAGGCTTGGCTTTATTGGGTGTAATTCCTGAGGATTCAGAGGTAATTCGTAGCACAAATAGAGGGTACCCTCTGGTCTTGAACAAGCCACCCACATTGGCGGGTTTGGCCTTTGAGCAGGCAGCTTGGAGGCTTGTTGAACAGGACAGTATGACGGCCGTGATGGTGGAGGAGGAGCCGAAGAAACGAGGTTTTTTCTCGTTCTTTGGAGGCTAAGAGATCAAATTCTCTTAGGAGAAAGGTTGTCTAGATCTGCTCTGATCTTAAGGGGCCATGTATAAATTGGAGTAGAAGGATTTTGGTAGTGTTAGAAGAGCAGCTGCAACTGCCACTATTTGTTCAAGAGGAGATGCTACGTTGGTGAGTACTTCTGTATAGTTGGTGTGATCCTAATTCTCTTGATTTCATTGGTAGATAATCTAATATATTAGTTTTAGACTCCTGTTTTGGTGCTTATATTTGTTAGGGAGAGAATTTTCACCATCTGTTTTGAGGTTCTATTATGTTCTTGTGATTGCTTTGATTGGCTCCGAGAGCACTTTTAATGAGTAAATGATGGAATGAAATAACCTGGTATGTTGATTTTAAAAAATGTTATCGTGTAATGGTTTTAAATTGTTATCTCTTCCCATAGAATCCACAGTTTTGAGTCTGTTCAACTAAGATGTAAGAAGCACAAAAGTGTTTGGATATGTATAACACTTGTTAGTTAGTTGTACAAAGTCAATAAAGGTTTAACTTTTGTTAGACATGTATCGAATCCTTGTTAGTATACTAAAAGATACCTAATGTTATAAGACATAAGTATTAAAATTTGAGAGCAAAATACATCAAACTCATTTGTTAGCATATAATTGCATAAACTTATTGACTTTGAATTTCTTTCTTGTATAAAAATGATTTATATTTTAAAATATGTATTTTAACGAATTTGCTCTTTCCATTTCCGTATCTTAGATTTTAAAAGATGACGTGTCATCATGTCTTTGTTGTGTTATAACTGTATGATTATCTGCATCCATGCTTCTTAGTAGCTAGCCGATAAGCAACAAAGATCTATACTCATAAATTTCAGTTAAAATATTGTTATGAAGCTTTGAGGTAACTTTATTAAATTGTTGAACAAATGATGGACGGAGTGTTGTGTTTCTAAGTTAGATGCAGGTATTTTATCACGGGACAAGACTGTTTCTGTTGGGGTTTCTTTTTTTCTTTTTCTTTCTTTTTAAAATAATAATAATAATTATTATTATAGTTATTATTATTATTATTTTGGGTTAGTAATATATGGCTGCTAAATTGAGTTGAGTTTTTTTTTTTTTTTTTTTTTCCCTCTTTTCTTTTCTTTTCCTTTCCTGATTGAAAGTGTAAAATCAAATCTAAATTAATTTTAAATGGTTAAAGTCTTGTTTTAGAGTAATTTCTGAATGGCAGGAAAGTGATTTTAACCCTTTTAAAGTCATTCTCATACGTGCTTGTAACTAAGTAGAAATTTCTCATAGAGAAAAGTTGAAGTAGAATAAGTTCTTTCGGATGCTCCGAGAAAATTGAAAAAGTTGAAGGCAAATAAGAAACTTGGATATATTAACTGTGGATTGAAATTCTTTGAAGAACTTTCTATTTTCAGTTTTGGGTCTTAAGCTTGAATTGCAATGAACTCCCTTTGAACTGCAGGTACAGATGAGGGGAGCTTATGCAAATAAGTTTGTTAGCTTCTTTAAGCTCAAAGAAGCAAATGGTTTTTGCTATAATATTACTTCGCTGAAACTTGTTCAATAATTCATTATTTACTTGGCTAGGTTACTTATTATGGATAGTTCAAATATAGCAATCAGGCTAACAGTATTAATAGATATAACATAATATAAAAAATTACAAATATAGCAAAATTTAAATAGTTTTTTAGCGATAGATCATATTTTTGGTAGAAGTCTATTGGTGATAGACTATATCACAATATTTATAATTTTTTAAAATACTATTATACACTTGGTTATTTTCCTTAACAATGCTACTCATTGTAATTACTTTGTTCATTATAAATTTGAAACATAAAATAGGGAAATGATAGTATTTTAAGGGTCAATTATTTATTATTATTTTTTTTTTTTGTGAGCGTGCGCCAATTGAACAATAGTTCAATGTCATGAAAAATAAAATAAAATAGTTGAACTAATTATTTTCGAGAAGTTATTTGAGGGTGAGTTCAAGAAAGTTTTAGACAACCATATGCATAAAAGCACCTTATTTTATTTATTCATTTCACACTACCTTCAAATTAGGTAGGTTCCAATTACCATATATATCATTCAATTTAATAAACTTATGGCTAACTTGAGAATAGTTTAATTGGTTAAGGTATTATATTTTCGAATTGGATGTTAGGAGTTTGTATTTTAGGGGCGGATACAAAATGAGTTTGATTTTGTATTCAATGATTATTAGGAGACGAGGATTTTTGAATTTATATATTTGATAATTATGAGACAAGCTTGTTGGAATGATTTCATTCAGACACTATCAATTCCCACCAAATTGTCACATAATCCTTTTGGAGGTCGAAAATTTAATATTCCATTATTATCGTTGTTGTTGTTGTTTTGAGATAACAAGAAAAAGACACATCTAGCTAAGATTATACCTCCAAGTGTTGTATTCATGTACAAGGAACAATTAAATCACAACTAGAGATGTAATTTATTTACATAGTGATTTTCACATACAATTAAGTGACCTAATTTTTGTCATTATTTTCAAAGTCAAATTATTCTTGTACATTTGTAGTAAAAAGAATATATATACATTATTTATACATAAAAATATATTAACATAGATAGATAACTAAATGATGATGTGACATATCTGTTAGATAAATATTCATTGATCCATCTATAAAATCCATTTAATGCATTATTTAGAAAGGAGGGTATGTTAGCTAAAAAAATTAGCTTAGAAAGGAAACTAACTACTAATAAAATTCCTCAAAAATTGTCTAATGAAATTCCACATGTGGAAACAGTTGTATATTGCCTTAGAACACACTTCCAATAATAAGCCCACAACAACTTCCATAAGATATGATGAGGTTGGAATGAAACTATGTCGCGGTTAACAAATTATGTAGTTCACATTACAAATTTAGTTTTTTATGAGAATCTAGAATTTAATCTTTATGATTTAAAAGTTACAAATTTATGACATTATAGAAATTATTTGTAACGCTTTATCAAATTACTAAAATGAAATTCCTACTTTTATTAGAAATTTTTTTAAATCAAATTTATAATCTAACCTAAAGCAATCGCATGGTTTTATTCCAGTTACATCATATCTTATGGAATCAATTTTATATATTTATGTATGTGTCTGTTTTTGTATAAAATATTCTTTTCAAGGATGGATTAATTTAGGTAACATAGTGTTGATTTGTTTTGTATAAAATCCGATTTATTTATTTATTTTTTTAGTTCGGTCGCCATTGATAAAAAATAGAACGTCGAAATCGACCTAGACAAAGCAAAGGTCTGTATATTCCATTTTTATTATGTTGGATGGATATTTTAATTATTTTTGTTGTTCAGAATAAATGGCCAAATTATTATCTGAAAAAAAGAAACAAAATTCCAATTCCAATTTACATAAAAGAAACAAACTCAATTTTAATATGTAAATAAGAAAAATAAAATGTCAAATTCAAAATAAAAATAAGGAAAGGGGAAAACAAAAAGGAAAGGTCCAATTAGGTCCAAAATTGAAAACCGAACGTTAACAACCCGAACTACTAGTTTTATTATTTATTGGATATCGGTTTGGTTTTCCTTTTTTTTAAGAAACTAATTGATTCGATTTAGTTTCTGACTAACTCTAGTACCGAAAAAACTTATCTCAACTATCATCCTCAATACTGGTGATAAGACATATAACGATATCGTAGACTACATACTACATAATGTATGCAATGAACTAACAACGTATCCGTTTACATTGGCTTATAATCAAAGTTTGTTCACATCTTGCAATGCAAGTAATTGTGTGATCATGTGAAAATGAAGAATCAAAATATTTGGCACAAGAAGATTGAAGAAACAATAGTCTAAAAATCAATATAGATTCTTTCAAGTTAACAAGGTTTTTGGCTTGTAACAAAAGTTGTAATGGATATGAATTGGTAGGTGCAGCTTCAAAGGCAAAGTTTTTCATAACTTGCACGATTGATGCAATATTGAATAAAGACTAAAATAATAATAATAATAATGATAATAATTGGTTAATTTAGCAAAATCCTAATGATTTGAATAAACGATGGCTATAAATTTTCAATATATATATATATATATATATATAAATCAACTTGTCTCATATTGTGGATGCTTGGCCTTTCGTGTAGATTAAGGATAGCTCCAATTTTAGATATCAAAACATGGTTTGCATCACACCCCTTTATCTTTCTTTCCTTTCTAAAACTATTTTTATTGCCATTGGTTTTTAATGGATATATATATATATAAAATACATATTTAGTGTACTTTTAAAAAAGTGCTTTTCCGTCCCTATATTTTTTTTTTAAATAACAATTTAGTTCTTAAACTTTAGTTTATAACCATCCTTTTTGTTAATTGCTTTCTAGAAGCAGGTGACGTTAGCTAAGGTTAGGAAGGTGTTGTACATCACAGTAAGAATTACAAATTTGGTTATTATTGGCCATCAGGTGGAAAAACGCGCATTTCACCAAGGTTATTTTTTCGTGATCCTTTCAAAAACACTATATATTTCAGCTTTTGGTTGGGTTGGAGGGCAAGGAAAAATTACGAGTGTGGTGACCTACTTTTGAAGCTACCAAAGATTTGAAAATCGTGCTTGAATCCTCTGTTTAGAGATATTGAAGTTCTTCAATATGGGAGGAAGAACCTCGAGCTATAGCTGCCTTATCTTCTTCCAAAGAGAGTAGAAGATTGCAAGCTGGACAGAAGAGTCCAATGGTCGTGGTAAGTGAAGAAACTGTTCATCTTCTGTGTTTTTCACTTGAATGAGCTGGTACTACCACATTTGTATTGTGTGAGCTGCTGAATCCTAACAAAAGTGACTGAAAGTGGATGTAGACTTTTATAGTTGAACCACTATAAATTGTTGGTGTCTTGTTCTCTCTTCCCTTGCTCTTAAACTAAAAATAGCTAGAAGATTTGTTGGTTGTGTTGTGTTTCAATATTCTCTAAAGTTAGTAAGCTTCTCAGCAAACTTAACAATTGGTATCAAAGCGTTCTATGGTATTAATCTATTTGCTGTTTGTCTCATTGTCTGAGAAAATGACAACCAAGTTTGTGGTTGAGAGATTCAATGGAAAAGGGGATTTCTCCCTTTGAAAGAAGAAGATGAGAGCGTTGTTGGTGCAATAGAAAGTAGTAAAAGCGTTAGATGAATCTGATGACAAACCTGAGAGCATGACCGATGAAGACTTTACTAAGATGAAAGAGATTATATACAGTACGATCATCTTGTACCTGGCAGATAATGTTCTCCGACAAGTGAATAAGCAGGATACAGCAAAAATGGAAGAAATTAGATGAGATTTATATTACGAAGTCTCTGACTAATAAACTATACCTTAAGGAAAAGTTATTTGAATTTAAAATGGATACATCAAAAGACTTAGAATAGAACCTAGATGAGTTTAATAGAACCATAATTGATTTAAGTAATATTGGTGAGAAGCTAGATGATGAGAATAAGGCTATCATATTGCTTAACTGGTTGCCTGAATCATACAATGAGATTAAGAATGCTATTAAATATGGTAGAGATAGCTCGGGCATGGAAATTGTTATTAATGCTCTAAGATTTCGTAATCTAGAATGTAAGAAAGCAGGTTCCAAAGACGGTGAAGCTCACTTCACTAGAGGAAGGTCTGAAAAGAAGTCATCTAAAGGGAGTTCTAGTAGGGGAAAATCTGAAAATGATAGAGGGAGATCCAAATCTCAAGGAAAAAGCAGGAAGTGCTTTTACTGCCATAAAGAAGGACATATCTGGAGAAACTGTATTGAGTTGAGGAACAAAAGAAGAGTAGAGAATAAAAAGGGATAAGAAAACAACAATGCTAACATCATTAAAGGCTACGAGACAGCTGAAGTTTTGATTGTTGCAGAATGTGTATCTAACTTTGGATCATCTGACTGGATATTGGATTCAGGGTGTTTATACCATATGACACCTATCTGAGAATGGTTCTAGGACTTCAAACCTCTGAATGAAGGAAAATCTTGTTAGGCAACCACTGTGAATGCAAAATACTGGGGATATTGGTTTCATTCAAGTGAAAATGTTTGATGGCCATATTAGAACTATCTTCCAGGTAAGATATGTTCCAAAACTGAAAATGAGCTTAATCTCCCTTGGGGTGTTTGACAAGGCATGATATATTTGCAAAACAGAGAATGGGATAATGAAGATCATTAAAGGAGTTATGGTAAAACTAAAAGGGAAAATAATTAATGGTTTGTACATCCTTGAGGGTTCAACCATCCTAGGCAGCAATTGTCGCCCACCATGATGATAAAAAATATACTGAGTTATGGCATGCTAGACTGGGGCACATTAGTGAGAAAGGACTATTAGAATTGGAGAGACAAGGGCTTCTTGGATCTTCTTCCATTGGTTCAATAGGGTTGTGTGAACACTGCATCTATGGTAAAGCAACTCGAGTATCATTTGGTAAAGGAAAATACACACCAGGAGGTATCATGGAGTATGTCCATGCTGACTTGTGGGGGCTAGAGAAGACACCATTAGTTGAAGGTGCTAGATACTTCGTATCAATAGTGGATGATTACTCAAGAAGAGTATGGATCTATCCACTTAAGTCCAAAGATGAAACGTTCCAAAAATTTTGTCAATGGAAAACTCTCACAGAGAACAAAGTGAATAGGAAACTGAAATATATCCGCACAGACAATGGACTTAAATTTATGAACCAACAATTCAAGAACATATGTAAAAAAGGAGTAGAAAGACACTTTAGGGTAAGGGGCACACCATAACAAAATGAAATAGCTGGAAGATTTGTTGGTTTCTCTATTCTCTAAAGTCAGTAAATTTCTTAGTAAACTTAACTGTTTCTATACTTTCAAATATGTGATAATTTTAGTAGTTATCATCATAAAAACCTCTTCAAAAATAATGAATAAGTTATATTATACTTAACAATATACAAAACTAAGCTTCTTAAGAAAAGAAAACAAAATAACAAAAATAACAAAAAAAAAAAAAAAAACACTAAACTAAACTAAACTAAGATATCCAACAAGAAATAGAAAAAAAAAAAAGAGTTAATTATAAGTTTAGTTTTAAACTTGGTAAGTTTAGGTCTAAAGGATTTTTATCAGTCTAATAGATTCTTAAACATTCAATCTTATGTCTAATAAGTTTATGGACTTATTAGATTGCAAAAAGTCCATTTATCCAATTTGTCCCAAACAAATTTCTAACGTATTCAAATTTTGGTTTTTCTAAAAAAATCAATAAAAATCTATTTAGATAAAAAAAAAAAAAAATCAAATTTGATGTCTGATCCTTAGCTTTCAATAATGCGTTTAATAAATTAATAAATTTTAAAAAAATAGTGAATAACTCAACCATTCATCATGATTTCAAAATTGAAAGTTAAAAGAATTCAATATAGACAAAATAGATATAAATTTAAAATTTAAGAATAAAAAAGAAAGACTAAGAATAAAGTTTTTTCAACCCATATTGTAAATGTAGAGTTTATTCTTCTTCTCTCTTTTTTTCTTAATTTAAAAAAGAGTAAATTGTAGATGTTCATATTTAAACATAGTTTAAGTAAACTTCGTAGTTCCTAATGAATACATAAATTTAAATAATAATAATTTTCAAAAAAAAAAAAAAAGAAAGAAAGAAAGAAAGAAAGAAAAGGATTTACATTATATATTTAGAGTTAAATATCATTCCCACCGATGCAATATTCACTCCGAAAATGCTAAAATTAATTAAAAAAATATATATATTCAGTTAAATGTTTATAAAACAAATCCAAAACTAAGAAACAAAGAAACGTACTGATAAAAACAAAAATAAAACAAGATGCCATATTGAAATCCATTCCACTCTTATCTTTCCTTATACGTTATATTTGCCTTTACTTTTATTCTATGTAAATCCAACGTTTCCATTTACAACCCCATTTTCATCCCCCTTTTTTTCATTTTCCATTTTTAATTCCTAATTTCTCCTATAAATTCCTTTCTCCCTAATCTTAACAAATTCATCAACTCATTTTTCTTTTTATTTCATCAATGGATCTTCCTAAAAATTCCACAAAATTCCATGTAATTTCTTCATTTCTCTTTGAATTTTCATTTTTGTTCTCTTTTTTTTTTTTCAATTATTAATCAAATGGGTTTTGCTTGTTCTTCTACTTTTCACTAATTTTTCATTTTGATTGTTGAAAATGATCAGTGGGTTTTTGTTCAAATACCCCACTGGTTCTATTTTCTCAATAAAGATCGTTTTTTTTCTAATTCCTTCTGTCTTCTGGAGAAATTTCGAAATGTAACCGATAAAAAAGAGGAATTCATAAACCCAACAACCTTTTTTTTTCCTAGTAATTTGTTCGCCAATTTTCTCGAGAAACAAACAGAAATTGAATCATCAGTTTTCTTTTACGGCAGGTTACGGCGGCCAGAATCTCGGCCGTGATTATACTGGCATTGGTGAGTTTAGCCACCGTGGAGGGCAAAAAGCCGTGCCCGACTACAAATTATTTAGAAGTTCCGGCGATCAGTTGCCGGAAACACACGGCAGTGCTGACAGACTTCGGCGGCGTCGGTGACGGAGTTACTTCAAATACTCATGCATTTCGGCAAGCGATCGAGCATCTTAGCCCACTGGCGGCGGACGGCGGTGCTCAACTGATTGTACCGCCGGGAAAGTGGCTGACCGGAAGTTTTAATCTGACCAGCCATTTCACACTTTTTGTCCATAAATATGCTACAATTCTTGCTTCTCAGGTTTGACCCTAAAACTATATATATATATAGAATGCATTTATTTTATATGTATATATGGAAATGTAACGTCACATGTGGGGTTTTTCTAAAAAAAAATGAAATATTGTGTAAATATGGGTCTTTATTTTTTATTTATAATATTTTGATTTTGAGATTAAATCTTTACTATTGTTCTATTATTATTTTAGTTTTAACAATATTTGAAGCATTTCAGTTTATAGTTTTGATGACTTTTGTGTTGTTAGAATTGACTCAAAAGGCGTTTTTGGAACATTCAAAAAGTGGAAAAACAAATATGGAATTTTTAAATAACTTTGTAAAAATGATTCAATAATAAGGAATTGCAGTTAGTTTAGTACAGAAAATGATCTAGTCTTTGTTTCAGTTTAGTATTCATTATTTTTAAACAATTTATATATAAAAAAAAATAATTATTGTTTATATCTAATGCTATTGGGATTTTTAAAAAAAAAAAAAAAAATTAGGTACAAACGAACATGGAAATTAAAATAATAAATAAATAAAAAGGGTAGGTATTTATTGACTTTGGAGTCGAATTGAATTTTACCTAAAATGAGTTTTAATTTTGGAAAAAAGAAGTATAAGTCAAAATGGGTATTAAGGTTTTGATTAAATTGGGGGGGTAGTGATTCGGCGCGAGTGAGAGTATTGACAGTTGATGAAGTTGCATGATCGAACGGTGCAGGATGAATCAGAATGGCCACTTGTCGCAGTTCTCCCATCTTATGGGAGGGGAAGAGATGCTCCTGGTGGAAGATACAGCAGCCTCATTTTTGGAACCAATCTCACCGATGTTGTCATCACAGGTGATTACTTCTCTGTTTTTTCCTATAATTTAAAAATGTAATAAATTTTTTAAAAAAATCGTAAAAGTTAGGTGAGACGTGGTGTAGGTAACAACGGTACGATAGATGGGCAAGGATCTTATTGGTGGGACAAGTTCCACAAGGACGAGCTTAACGTAACACGACCGTACCTGATTGAGATGATGTACTCTGACCAAATCCAAATCTCTGATCTCACTTTGGTCAACTCTCCCTCGTGGTTTGTCCATCCGATCTACAGCAGGTTTGTGTATTTCCCTATCCTCATCCGCACTTGATCTCAACTCCCCCATACACTAAATTTTAATCCTTTCTTTCCTTTTTTTCTAATATACTAAAAATAAAATTAAAAATTTTAAAAATGACGCTACAAGTGTTTTTGTTTTCCTAAATTTAAGTTTTGGTGAAAAATGCAGAAATGTAATTATCCGAGGGCTCACCATTCTTGCTCCGATCGACTCTCCCAACACCGACGGAATCGATCCAGGTTTCTTTCTTCATAACCTTCAAAACATTAGGGCTTTTCTTCGTCTTCATTCCCTCTCTCTAATTCTTCATTCAATTTCACAGATTCCTGCTCCAATACTCGAATTGAAGACTGTTTCATCGTCTCTGGCGATGATTGTATCGCCGTCAAGAGCGGATGGGACCAATACGGTATCAAATTCGGAATGCCGACTGAAGATCTCGTCATTCGTCGCCTCACCTGCATCTCCCCGGATTCCGCTGGCATCGCCCTCGGCAGCGAGATGTCCGGCGGCATCCGCAACGTTAGGATCGAAAACGTCACCGGAATCAACACGCAGTCCGCCGTGAGAATCAAAACCGCACGCGGACGAGGCGGTTTCGTGAAGGATATTTTCGTCAGAGGAATGTATCTATCAACGATGAAATATGTTTTCTGGATGACTGGAAACTACAAATCGCATCCGGATGACAAGTTCGATCCGACGGCGGTGCCTGAAATTACGAACATTAATTACAGAGACGTGGTGGCGGAGAACGTTACTTACTCGGCGAGATTGGAAGGGATATCGGGAGATCCGTTTACCGATATTTGTATATCGAATGTGAAGATTGGGCTGACGGCGAAGCCTAAGAAGTTGCAATGGAACTGTACGGACGTTGAGGGATTCAGTAGCGATGTGATGCCGCCGCCGTGTGCTCCGCTGGCGAAGGCAGCGAAAAGCGGTGGATGTTACTTTCCTGAGGATGAGCTGCCGATTGAAAAGGTTCAATTGAAGACTTGCTTCGTTCAAAATCCTGCCTCTTAAGTGAAGCCTTCGAATTTTTGTTCTCTTCAGTGGAATAAATTGTAACTTGGTCTTTAATTTGTCCAACCAAAAATAACATGAACCTTTTCTATTCAGTAATTTTAAAAAGATATTCTATTCTCCATCTTCTTTTCAACAAGTACAAAAATTGATTGAAAATAGGAACTACATATTTCAAAATATATATTGTAGGGAAAAAAATGAATCAAATAATTTTATTATACCTAATAAATTCTAATGTGATGAAGCATTTCAAAAGTTGAGAACTAAATTTATAATTTTAAAAGTTTAAAAATCCAAAAATAAAATTAGAAGTTGAGAAATTAAATGAGTAATTTAATCTTAAAAAATAGATAATTACAATCAATCAATAATTATGTACCATATTATGAGAAAGAACAAATAAAGTCCGAAACTACAGTAGCTAATAGGCCAAGGCCGGGGCCGGAGGAGAGGGCTCGACGATCATGCCACTGCGATAGAAAAAAAGGTGTCCCGCAGGCCATCTTCGGCCTTCTCCGTTTCTTATGAAAAAGAAATTCGATTTTAATCTTCAAGAGTGTTTCCTTTCCCCTCCCTTCGACCATTTCCTTTAAATGGTTGGAGATGGCATTTACTCATCTGAATTTGGCAAAGCATTCTTTGTAGTCTCATGTGCCAAATATGTTTAGAACTTCGAAAGTCATCTTATTTTGGTCAGACTATGAAAAGAAAGAATTCTGATCTCGTTCCACATAAATTTTTTATTTTTTATTTTTCTAAATTATGTCTATTTTCTCTAAATAAGATAATAATGTATTTGTACAATAATTTAAAATTCCAAACACAAAATCATAATTTTAAGAACTATTTTTGTAATTCTCATAACTTAAATGGATTTTTAAACCTTTAATAAAAATTAAATAACCAAGGAAGAAATTAAGTAATTACTAGTAGAACTTTATTCCTTTTCTTTTCAAGTAATGAACACGTCTTATTTAATCTTAATATAATTAAATTCCTCTTAACATATAAGCGTATATTATTAAACTTATTATAAATGTAGGATATAAAAACTTTTTCCAAATTAATTTTCTAATTGAAAGTAATTCTAACAGTTAAGTGTGATGGTTTGTATCACTTAATACAGTTAGGTTGGCTTGCTAAAATTCTACTTATTTACTTGAATACAACCATCAGAAGTTCACCACATAACTACCACATAACAAGTTATGATTGAACACAAAACTTCGACCCCTGAATACGTACAACTACCAACTTCCACTGTTTTTGTCCGTTGAATAGACTCCAAAAGTTCATGAAAGGAATAATTTTAAGACATACCAATAAGTCGATAAACATTCCATCAAATAATAATCAACCCAATCAATAGTGTATATGTGACATTCCATCATTTTGTAAACTAATTCTAACATTTAGCGACGATGAAGAAAGACAAATTAATAAAACATCATTAAAAACTAAATCATATATAAAACATATATATTTTTGGCAAAAATGTCAATTGCTGCATAAAAACATTGATAGGAACTTCTAACATTACCCATCATATGTAAAAATGAGTTGGGTTAATAACCTTGGTACAGTCAAATAGGCAATGACCATTTTGGGTATTTTCTTCAACTCAGGTAAAGAAAAACAAAAAAAAACAAAACAAAGAAAAAAGAAAGCATTGCTTAGTTTTTACAAAACCGCAAATAAACTGCCAAAACTTGAATACAGGGCTTCCCTACCTAATAAGGGCTATACAGCACTATTTCAAGGGCTCTCCATCTATACAAACAAAGGCCAGGACACGTTTTGGTGGTTATGTTATATACATAAGATGCATCAAAATAACAGACCACATTAAAAAATCTATATATATAATGCAAGCGACCCAACAATATTGCATACATACTCGGCATGTTCTCTGTTTTTTCGGGTCACCCTGCTTATTCTTAGCATCGGGGTCAGCATTTTGTGTTGTGTTGTTCAAGGTCCACCCATGAATAACAGTATGCTGTTCATCATCTACTCACGTGGCGACTAGTTGGATACCAAATTGGGTTTATGATCATCGATATAGATGGGCTTATCGATATCACCATGCCGAATCAGCCCCGAATCAATCTCATAGGATGAAAGCAACTTCTTCTGCAAAGGGAAAAGCAAGTAAGAAGGTTAATATCGCTAAATGCCAATATGTTTCATCATGTTTTAGACTAATGAATACCTTGCACTAAAATGACATTGACAATGATGAGAACTAATAAGGAAGAAGCCAATCGTTGTCCCTTTTTATAGTTTATCATAAAAGGGTTGAGATGGAGAAATCAGAATTTTATGAAAATGACAAAGTATCTCAGTTTTAGAACGGAAGCAAAAATGATATTTCAGCAATGATGTCTGAGGATTCAATATTAATAATAAAGTCTAAAGACAAAGTAAATGTAAAACAATACGGTGATGTGGAGTACACAAGGACCAGTGGACGAGAATAAGAATGATATTCTCCACATAAACGGGCAAAAGAATAATGTTTTCAATCTAGGAGTAAACTTCTTAACCATCATGCTTTACATTAGATGAGAATGAAAATAAGAATCTTCCACGGGGGAGAATGATTTTGTTGTCCTGTTCTGGTTCCTAGTAATAGGTAACTAGATATCCCAACGTCTCCGACAGAAGTTATTAACTAAATAAAAGGGGAGAAAGTTGAAGAAAAAAAAAAAAAAAGTCGAATCAAACCAAATTATTCAGAATGGTTCTCAATTTGGGTGGCCTAATCCCAAAACATGACCAGGAACTGTCCCCAACCACCCAATTAATTTTAACATCCAGAGGTCATCCAGTCACATTTCTCATACACACTTCCCATAAATCCAGTCTTCAAGACCCGTCCCCAACCAAACAGCCTCCCAAGTTTTATGTCTGACAAAAGAACTGTTTGTGTTTCTAATTTAAATATTTGAAAGAAAAACGCAAACCAAGGAGTAAGTGATCTCACTCTAATGGGAAAATGATTTTCCATTGCCAAACAGTCCTTAATATGTTATCAAAACTGCTTCTCGTTTAAATATTTCTAGGGTTAATGCAAACCAAAGCGCACAAGGCATTGATAATGGAAAGATTTAGCAGAAACAGGTAAAAATTATTCTTCCTCTCCGTATGAGAGACAACGGTTTTCCTTTCTCTACACAGTTACTAGGACATATGGTCCCAGAATCTTGCTTATAAAAGAAGTACTCTATGCTGTTGAATGGAAAACCGTAAAAGAGATGCTTTGTGTTCTGTAACTGTATCCCAGCATCTGATTGAAAGAAAGATGAAATGGTAACATCCTAATTCAAGTGCCCAACATTCTAGTCCGGTTGAAACCCAACTAGAATGTCCACAGCTTGCAGCCTAGATATGACCCTCAAGCACAAAAAAGAAAGGTTAAACAACTACAAAGAATAATTGGTACTCACATGATCCTCAAAGTCAGGACTGATCAAATTGATGGATAAGTTTCTCATCAACAGCAGAACCTACATGGTTGAGATTAATATCGTTTGGTCAAAACCATGCATATTGTATATAATATATTTTTAAAATACAGCTGCGCTGAAGTTTTCTTACAAAAAAGGGAATGAAAAATAAATTCACCACAAATATTACGAAGCAATAATGTTAAAAAAAGTAGAGAGGAAAGGTAGTGTAAATCATACAGTTTCAACATCAATTGGGTCCATCCTCTTCAACTTTTGCAGATGACCTGACACGTTCGGGTCAAAGACACTGCCAATGAATCTGTAAACCTGTGAGAAATCTGGCAAAACTGCACAACAAAAAAGGCATTTAAGTATCAAGGAAAACAATAATACACAAGAAATAAGGATCGAAGATTCACTTCAATCATTAAAAAAAGCCTTGGGGGGGGGGGCCCCCCCCCCCCCCCCCCCCCAAAACAACAAATATATATAAAATAGTGATATAAAACAATAATACAAGAGTTCACTATTGTCCAACTTCCATGTTCCGAGGAAAAGTCGGGTTGTTTCCTTTTTTTTTTTCTACTAATGATATTACAAGTGCCAATTACATGCCCATAATAATCGCAGTTTTTCAAGAAAATGGGCGAAGATCAGAATTTGTTTCAACAAAATTCTCTGTTGTGGGCATTGAAATTGTACACTGTTCTGTAAGACAAACCCTGATCAAGATCTTAAATCATTCAAAGAAAATCTACTATATAACACAAATGATACATTATCTTAATTAAGAAAAAGTACTCGGGTGTGAGTATATACAAAGGATTACATCTATTCTCCGGACCATGCATCATTAACACCATGCTTCTAAAAACATGCATGGATATGTTAATAATTGGCTGATACATTCCAGATTTCTGATTCCAAAATTTCATGTATTAGTATCCTTCTTCCATGAAGAGTAGCAATTGACAACTTCAAACTAATTGACGAACTCCATAACTTAACTGGAAAGGATATACATCCACGTTTTTATATTGAATAGTTCAAAGAATAATTTGAAGTACATGCAAATAAATGAGAGTGAATCACCTCTAAGAGAATGATTATTACTTCCTTGATCAATTGTTTCAACAAGAGGGCGTGCTTTTGAAGGGCTTTCAGTACTACTGCAACAATTATTTGCTGGTGTTGGCACTGCATGCACGTATAAACCAAACAAAAACGTTACATGTATAAACATTAAATATAAATCCATAACGGTAGACACTAGAGACACAAAGAACTTCTTCATACCGCCTGAACCTAGACACCCTCATATGCTATCCTTCCAAAATTTTCATGCAAGGTAACACAGACAACATCATGGTAGGTTTCTAAGGCATCTAATCACATACACCTTATCCAGAGTGACTAACTCATGCTGTATGAAGTTATGAAAAAATTATGATTTCAATGCATCTAATATTTAGCCATTGATACCTTGAGTTGAATTGAGCGGCTGGACAGAGTTCACTGTCCAGGAAGGTACAGCTCCACCTGGTGCTGGACATGTAAGTATTGAAGATGAATCTGGCCTTATAGTGTATCCGGGTTCAACTGGAGGAGACGTTGACTGCAATGACCCTGGCACTTGAGAAGGCATGGCAACTGACAAAAAGCACAAATGAGATTTGTGAGCCACTGTTAGAACAATATAATATAGTGATACCTAGCATATTGAACATATTGAAGGGAGGTAGGCGGGTGGGGGGAACTAACCATTTTTTGATGCCTTCTGAGGATATGGATGAGCAGCCTTCCTTTTAGGTCGTGGAGGAGGCAAATGCTCACCACCTCCAGTTTTTTGAACTTTTAAGAAGTACTTCTGTGCATGACTACGTATCTGTGGGGGATATCATTCTCTTCGTTTGTCATTCATAGATTAAAATGTACACAAAAAATTGCACACACCTCCTTGAACATCATGATTGTTATGCACCCATGAAATTTTAATTATAAACATTAAACTCTTAAATTGATGTAATTGGAAAAATTGGACCCAGAAGTTAACCTATTAAAAATTAATTGCTTAGAAGATTATAATTGGATTGTCCATGGTCTATATGCTTAGTTTTCAGGCTGTGAGTGTTTTTTTAAATAATATACAAGGTGTATTATGGAATATGATGTTAACAAATGTTGACGAAGAAGTAAAAGGACTTGCCGGATTATCCAAAGTAAATGAGGTTTCTCTTAAGGAATTTTCCCGATTGACAAAATTGTTAATTGAGTCAACAAGAAGTCCAGTTTTTCTAATATAAAACTTTGAATTCACCACTATAGTTCAGAAGAGTTCGCTCAACACTCCCAAAGAAAGTAAGTTGCAAATAACAGGGATTTGGCATCAATTACCTGTATAACAGTTTTTGATCCAACAAAAGCTTCAATTTTCTTCCAGTCACGATCAAAACTGGATATATGTTGACAAAAATAATAGAGAATCGTAATTAAGGCACATGTCTAGAAAAGCTTAAAAACAGCAAGTAGTAACCACAATTAAGCTCCCCACCCACCCGGATTCTCTTTTTCCAACTTTTACATGGACAAACCATACGTAATATTTTAGTCCTTACATCTGAAGTAGAGAATTTAAAGTCACAAATTAACTTCTCCTCCATTAACAACCCTCAAACCCATTATCTATTGCTTTTCCACATTTTCTTGTGCCTAATAACAACTCCATTAACTATCCACAGTTGATCAATTATAAGTCCTACATGTTGGAGCAGGGAACATATTATTTCCAAGTATAGCGGAAGCAGTTAAGCTTATTAAGAACAGTCATAAACCAAGTGGTGGATTCCAAAAACATCTAATTAAAGAATTTTTCAAACAATTTCCAAAAACCAGATGAAGCCCCAAACCTTTTCGCCCCATCAAAACCCTACTCAAACCCCCCATCATTTCCGCTTCAATAGAAATCACAGCTCCCAAAATTTTTCCATCAACCACCCATACCTAATATCCCACACCTACCACTCAATCACAACCCCCCCACCACAAATTCAATCACTAAAACCCAAAATTAGCCTCCAATTCCCCACATTCTCAACATTTCATTAGTCACCAAGCTCCAACTAGCGAATAAAAATCACAAGCCGAAATCCAGCGAAGAGAAACAACGACGAAATTAAAAAACCCTAAACAAGAGAGAACCCAATTAGAATTGAATGAAACAAAGACGAAAAACGTACAGCTGAAGGGCTTCAAGGAACTTGTCATGCTCGGGCTCCGTCCAGCTCTCTCTAGACTTGGTAATTGTGTAAGGCTTACGAATCTTCTTGGACATATCTTCGGACGCTGCCATGGTTGTGGCAAACGGTCCCAACCCCGGCAACGCCATTCCCGATGGATCTAAGTAGAACCCCTCCGAGGGATTCGGGTTGTTAGACACCATAGATAAAGAAGAAGACGAAGCAATAGAAGGGAAAGAGGTTGAGGTTTTTACGAAGAAGAAGAAATGGAAAAACAGAAGTGTGTCGATAGAACGATAGTGAGAAGAAAAATAAAATGCGGCTATTCCATGGGCGGTTTCAGAATTTATAGATAAAACTTGAGTTCTTATCCTCTACGATTACTTTAAGTTAGGTTCATTCAAAACAACCAATTAGTGCTCGAAACGTCACCCATTAAGTTTTAATTCATGAATTACTTACAAAAATTTTCTTTAAGTAACATTTAAAAATACATACATATATAGAAGGATATTTTTTAAACCTAATTTAATCTTTTTTTACATAGATTTTTTTTTTTTATTATTATTCGCCTTCTTGCATCAACACTCCATCAATGGAAAAATCAGGCGAAAGAAAACAACTAGTTCGAAGGGAAATGGGCGACAAACTAGTCTAATAATTCTGAAGTATGAATGATCGAATCTTCGACTTTAAAGAAGTGGATTATATTTTAATTACTATTGAGTTCGACTCCTTTTTATAATAAAGATAGATTAATTAACGTCTAAATTTTATACAATAATTGTTGTAGTTTTAAAGACAAATACAAGATTTTAAAGTTTTTTTAATGAGTAGTGTTGTTTAAAACTTGTAAATATGTAATTTTTATATATTAAAAGAGGTTATATAGGGAAATTCTCTCTCCAACTCTTTGTTTTTTTTTTTTGTTTTTTTTATTTTTTTATTTTATTAAATGTACATTATATCTTTCCATTAATTACGTGTTGTTTTTTATTTTAAATTTTTTTCCAACATATTAGCCTCATACGAAGAGGCATCATATGAATGGAGGAGTATAAATTATATTCGCACCCCTTTATAATTAAAAATAATTTTATTTATATTCATATGTTATGAAATCCTCTTGATGTATCCCATCGCATAAAAACTAAAATTCAAATAGACACATCTCTTAGAAATAGTACATAACCCTTTACATAATAATTAAATATTTTTTAAAGAATAAATATAAGTTTTCGTGTTTTCCTTAGTCCTATCTCCATTTTAAGAATGTTGTGATAGAAAAAAAAATTATAGAATGATAATAGAAGTTTTCGTTATTCGTAAAAAAAAATGTATTATGCCAAAGTGAATCCTAGATAACTCGTAAATTTATTTTATTGAACAAAAAGGTATGATTGTTATCTTCATATTTAAATTTTGATTTATTATTATCTACTAATTGTTATATTTGAGGGGGGAAATCAGATACGCATAGTATTATTGATTATTAGATTTATTTCTAATACTAGCAGATACTTAGGTTATTCTAAAATTTAAATACTAATTTAGAAAATTCTTGTAGATAGAAAAATCTAAAAAATATTTATACTTTATAGTAAAAAGTTCCAAAAGTGCTTGTACTTTTGGAACTTGGAACTTTTTACTAAGTGTATATATTTTTTATATTTAAAAAGATCCCTTATATTGGTGGAAAATTTAGTTTCATCTTCTTCATTTTTTTAAATTCCTTTTTTTAAGGAGGTGAATAGTTACAAAAACAAAAATACAACGAGAATTCAATCAAAGACGGACAACATTTTTAAAATTTCAATTTGTAGGAAAATATATAGTGTGTTCCTTTTCCAATCATAACAAAGATTTACATATTTGCGCTATTTTAAAATTTGAATGTTGAGTTCTTAGTACTTTAAATTTTATATTATTATTATTTTATTAGTTTCAATTAGATTTTTGATTAGATTTCTATAGTTTCAACTCTATCAAAATCTTAGATATCTTATTTATTTGTTTAAACCAAATTGTTTACTCATTTTTTGTGTATTTGAATTTAACATGTTTATTCATTTTGTTAGGAGAACTCCCCATGAAAACTATCACAATGAGCAATAAGATCAAATTTGATAGATTTAAAAGATCCAAAACAAAGTATTAGTGTCATATATATCTCTAACATTGAATTACACAAATATACCAACAAAACCAATATTCATCAAAGATATTATTCCTGAGTTAGTTGATGATTTATATTGTTATTTCATCCCATTTTTTTTTTCATGTAAATTCCAGTTTATATTACTCCCATCACAAGTATATTTATTCAAAATTTATGTCACCATTATTCCAAGTATTCCAATGATACTCAAATAAATGCAACTTATTTTTATATTTGTTGTGAATTAACATAAAATACAATATATATATGTGTGTGTGTATATATTTGGCTATTAACCATTATATTATTTTTAATTTTTATGTTAAATATTTATTATTTAAATTTAAAAGAATTTATATTAATTCGTTATTGAAATTTTACCGATAAAATTATGTTCTAAAGATCTTTAGCCACGTGCATTGCACATGTTTTACCGTTAGTAATTTAAAATGGATCATAAAAGGCAAACACATCATTTCGTTATAAGAATAAAATTATAGCCTTTTCCCCTAAAATTATTTAAATCATTGATAAAATAATCTAACAATCATTAGTGATTGTGGTTTAAAAAAAAAAAAAAAACCAATCATTAGTGATTGTTCTATAATTGTTTTAACTGTGAAATTGGCATATGGACGGTAGATTTAGCATATGGTTAGATTTAATCTATATTTGGATCAACCGTGCTTTCGTTGATCTAATATCAACATATCAAATAGTTATTGTTGGATAAATTATTGTTAAAGTTTCTATTAAGGTTAGTTTCAAATAGTTAATAGTGTTGATACTACTTATGGAGATTTTATCAAATCATATAACTATTTATAAGATATAAAAAATTACTCGTTTACTACCAGTACAATGAGATAGTAGATTCAAACTATATATCTTAATCATTAACACATATCATATATCATTTAAATCATGCTCACGTTGGTTTTCCAATTTAAAATATATTGACTTCCTTTTCATTTTTTTGAGTTCTCTCCACATATACTCTCTCCTCTCGCTCTCCTTTCTCCTTTCCTTATATTTCTTTCCAATATTTTTCTCAAAATTCAGATATTAAAATTTCATTTTTTAGTCATAAGAGACGAAATAAATTTACCTTAAAAATTTGTTGACTCAAAAAAAAAAAAAAGAAAGAAAAAAAAGAAAAAAGAAAAAAGAAAAAAGAATTTTCAATAGGTGGCAAATCCAAAATATATAATTAGGAGCATGTTTTTAACATATGAAAAAGTGCAGATGTGTCAAAATTTTAAAATTTAAATTCTCGTTTATTCCATATTACAATTTTGTCTTTTTAACAAACTTAGATTTTTTGGTATATCACTCGACTAATATACTACGTCTAAAGTATATCCATTGTATATTTTTCCTTTGATCTATATACCTTTTGTAATTTTTATTTGCAACAATAGGAGTTATTACCCACTTTAGTTTTTGTATTTGCTACATTTTTTTAATCATTTTTTGTATTTTTTTTTCCTTTTTTAATGTTGTTGTTTCTTTCATTTTTAAGTACAAATATACAATAGGCCGGGAGATTTAACATAAATCTCACTAACACTTAGTTTAGTATACTTAGTTTGACAATTTGGATGTGTTTGGAATAATTAAAGAAAAAGTGGTTTTCAAAAAGATCATATTTATGATTTTTTAAAAAAATACTTAAATAACCTGTCATTTTCAACCGTGTATCTATATCAAATGCCTATCAATAGTATATCAAATGTGTATCAACAGTAAATCAAATGTATCAAACGTATACAAATAGTGTATCAAATATATTTCAATAGTGTATCAAATATATGAAGAGTACAAATATATCAAAATTTAGAGTATGAATCAAAATTTTTGAATTTATTTTATAAAATATACTCTTAGAAAAAAAAGTTATAGAGAAGGAAAAGAGATGGAATCATTCACTAAATGCCTTTTTTCCTTTTATGGATATTTCCTAATGTCCGAGCCGGGCTATTTTTGGTAGTGAAAGTATTATTTATTAGTAATAAATCAATTTGTAGAATAAAAAAATAAAAAAATGGAAAGTCCCACGTGTTGGGGTTGGGCGAGAGGTAGAAAGGGCTTAGCGTGGTCCGCGATGTAGGGAAGAAAATCTCATGCACGAGAGAGAGAGCAGCAGAAAGGGGGAAAGTCGGTTATAACGTGGGAGATTGAATTTGAAAGTAACGAGAATAGGACACGTGTCAGTGAATAACCTCCATTTCTTTTTGCAATTTGTGTTACCAATACAACCTTAAATATCTATGTTTTCTTTTTTTCACTTCATTTAAATATCTACTTTAAAAAGCTCAAAACATAAAATCTAATTTCATGGAACAATTGATTGATCCTATAGTAATTGATTAAAATTTACTTTTTAAAAAGTAAAGGTTTAGTTTTAAAAGTCAAAATTTTTTATGCAATAGGGTGATTTTAAACCATAAACTTTTTACTTCGTGTAAGTTGAGATAAGTTCATTTTGAAATCATCGATAATTATTATTATTTTTTTTTTTTTGAAACAAGATAGAACAACAAATCAACACAAACTAGAAATGTTAGATAAAAAAAATATCCATAGAGATTTAAGAATAAGACTATAATCAGACTTCATCACACCGATCAACCAAAGCCAATTGAACACGACAATGAACCACTTTGTTACTTTCAAGATAAGAAAACTGAAATTTGAATAACAAAGGATCCAAAATCTGCCTTTTAAAATCCTGTAACAACACACCTAGCTCAAAATGATTCTTCTAATCATGAACAAGAAGATGAGAAGAAACTATTTCTAAAAGAAGTGGGAAAAAATCTAAATCAACAATCAAATGGAAACTTTTAACAGTGGCTAATCCTTTTCGTGATACTCAATGACCAAACATGATTGATCACGAAGAATGATTTATTTAGATAAAGTAATCCTTAGCCAATTTCTTAACTAAACATCGTCTTTCTTAGCGATTAATCATAAAACAAAATAGAGAACTTTAATTTTTTCATGAATCATTTCTACGTCAAACAAAAGCAAGGTTAGTAATGTTTGTTATTTTTTTCACCTACTTTATTGTTATGTAGTCAACTCTAATATAATTATCATAGGTTTAAATTCTCAAAACATACAACTTGATTGCCTACATGGTACAAATTGTAGGTGAGCTAATGGAAATTTATGTCCAACAATGAGTGCTACTTAAAAGATATTTTATTTTCTAATCAACTTTTGAAATAGTTATTCAACAGAGTATCTCCATACCAATACTTAAAGTGTCAAAATACATGCACTCAACTCTTGAAGGGTAGTTTGTGTTAATAGGTTGAGACAAACATTGCATAAAAGATCATTTTTCCTCAAGGAGCATAGTTAATTATAGTGCAAAGTTTATTTAAATTAGTGGAATTACATCTAACTTGATCATTTATAAATGGTCATATTAATTAAAGTGTATAGCAACCTAATTGTATCGTTTAGTTTTAATTAGTGAAAATAAATTTAACTTAGTGGTATTGACATGACTTCCATCCCAAGAAGTCGGAAGTTCAACCTTCATTTCGTAATTGTTGTACTAAAATAATTAATTAAATAAATTAATTTAGCTTAAAATAGTGTTCTATTATTAAATAATAATATATCATTTTAAAATATTATTCATCATTATGTTTGAAGTTTAATAACCTAAAAATAAAAAAGATACATAGCTCAATTAATATAATATGTACGAGTAACTATCTCCATAAGATAATTATAATTAATTTACTAAAAAATTCTTTAGATTAACTATTTTGTTTCTAGAGTTTTTGTTTTTCTACCTTCTTTTCCTTTGAATTCAAAACACCAACCTTTGAGAACATATAATACTTCCATAATTCAATTTATTTTCCAAAACATTATGGTCTTTGACATGAACCTTAACATAACTTAATTTATTAAGACACTCTACATTTCTCAACAAGTCTAATGTCTAAGTATTTTCCTCCCAAATTATTGAGTAAATGTATTTTTAACACAATTAATTTGCACCTAAATATTTTAGCAATAAATTTTCTATGGTTACTTGATGAGCTTCACATTTAATTAATTAAGTTTGAATGTAGTACTATAGATTTTTTCGTCAGCATCTTTCATTTTTGACCATTTAATCTAAACAACCCAACATTTTTGATCTTTTGGAAAGGAAAAAAAATTATTTCCACAATCTCCGACATCACAAATAATTTTTTTCTTAAAAGAAAAAATTGCAAAGAGTAAAGAATTGAATTATCAATCCTAAGGAAAATATCAATTTAGATATGTTTAGGGAAAATATCCTCTTGTTATAAAGTTAATTTCTAGATTTTTTTTTATTTACTTTTGTGGTAGATTGACCTCTCTACCCTTGACCTTCCTTTGTCATCTTTTGACCGTTCTATTTCTCCCTCGTATCTCTCCTTTGCCCAAAGATGTCACCCTGACCGTGGGCTCACTTCCTTATTTGATGTAGAAATTTATTTTCCTTTCATCCAATCAATTATTTTTACCGTTTTCTGTTGTTGGAAGATACATTTGCTGTCGATTGGTTATTGATGGGAGAGTTTTGATTTTTTTTAAAAAAATAAATAATGACAAAAATAGGGTTGGAGGGAAAGTATTTCAAAAAAATAGGTGTTTAACCGGTACACGATTACACCTTAATCGTGTACCGAGTATACGATAAGCCCTAAATCATGTATTGGGTACATGAGTACCTGGCCACCTGGTACGCCCAGTCTGGCGTGGCAGGTTTGACTGAGAAAATCGTGTACCTGGTACATGACTTCCTCGCATTAAAATCTCCGCCCGCCCCTTCTTCTTCCTCACCGAAACGTTTGCCCCTTCTTCTTCCTAATCGAAACCGCCCCTTCCTCTTCCTCACCGAAACTGTTTGCATTGTTTTTGCATGAACGATTTCTTCCTCTCACCGATTTTTGCTTTCGATTTCTTCTTCTATTTTGCTTTCTACTTTCCAAAATCTCGTTGATTTTCCTCACTGAGGCATCCATTTCACTGAATCTTCAATTTTCCTCATCGAAATCTTCCAAAATTTCGATTTTGCTCGATTTTCAGTCCTCCATTTGATCCTCATCGAATCCTCCATTATAGCGGTCGTGTTGCTTGATTTTCATACCTTTTTGGCTGTCGATTTTTGCTCGCTTCTGTAGTATATTTGTTTCTCCAGTTTTTTTTTCAATATATTTTAAACTTAGAAATATATATATGTTTTTGGAATTCTTTCTCTAGTTTATGTATGTTTTTGGGCTGATCAATAAAATTCTTATATCTTTTTAATTTTTATGTTTTTAGGCTGATCTAGTTTATGTATGTTTTTGGGCGTACGTTATGTTTTTGGGCTGATCTTATATTTTTTTTATTTGTTTGGGCTGATTTAAACTTAGAAATATATGTATATTAAACTTAAAAATATATGTATGTTAAACTTAGAAATCTTATATGTATTTGTTGGGCTGATCTTATATATATATGTTTGTAGATCTTAAATCTTAGATCTTATATTTATTTATTTGTTTGGACTGATTTAAATATATAATTTATAAATCTTAGATTTGGTCTGATTTAAATCTATAATATTTAGATCTATGTTAAATTTAGAAATTGGAGTTTGTTGGGTTGACATATTAACATATTTTTTTTTGTCACAGTTGAAAAAAACATAATAAATATATCGATGCGTCCGGAAGATTTAGTAATTCTCCTGGAAATGATGGAGATAGTGACATTGACGTTGAAGTTGATGAATTATTTGGAAACGACAGTAGTGGTGAACATGATCTTGAGTTGGTACCATCGGAAATGTTCACCCAAATAGATTGGGAAATGACAAATTCAACGTGTGAACTAGGGTCTACTTTGGAAGAAAGAAATGTAGGAGTAGATAACTGTAGTTTAATACAAAAACAAATGTTGTTTAATACCAAAGAAGATTTACAACTTACTGTAAAAAAAATATTATGTGACAGAACACTACGAAATTGTCGTAGTGGAATCGAATCAAGATCTTTGGTATGTTAAATGTAAATCATGGAGTGACGGTTGTGCTTGGAGGCTACGAGCATGTCAATGCAAAACTTATGGGATGTTCGAAATTACAAAACTTCAAGGAGAACACTTATGTTTGTTTTCAAAATTGACACAGGATCATTCACAGCTGGATTCAAATTTCATGAGTATCGAAATTCAAAATTTGGTTAGAGCTGTATGGCTATAATATCAATTATAGACGGGTGTGGCAAGCAAAGAGAAAAGCGTTAATTGTTGTGTTTGGCGATTGGGAGAAATCATATTCAGAGCTTCCGTATTGGCTGAGTGCTGTTGTTTATTACAATCCAGGAACACGAACAAATTGGTTTTTCCTTCCGTCTGATGTACCAGGTACGACTATTTTTGGACGAGTTTTTTGGTCTTTTGGTCCTGCAAGAGAAGGTTCAACCATTGTAGGCCATTAATCCAAATTGATGGAACTCATCTATATGGAAAGTATAAGGGAAAATTATTGACATCCTTATCTATTGATGCAAATGGACATATTTCTCCTTGCTTTTGCTATTGTAGAAGTTGAGAATTTGTCCGATTGGTTATGGTTTTTATGGGCATTGCGTGAATATGTTACCCAGAGAAAGGGTATTTGCTTAATTTCTGACAGACATAAGGATATTCTTGCTGCAATTAATAATGAAGAAATTGGTTGAAGTGAACCCAAAACGTACCACCAATATTGTCTTCACCATGTTACCAGTAATTTCAATAATACAAATCGAAGCAACTAAAAAATTTGGTGTTTAAGATCGAAAATCAACACCAAAGGCGTAAGTTCATTCGATGCATGAAAGAATTAAAACAATTGCACCCTGAATGTCTTGAATTTTTTTTAGATATTGACTTGGAAAAATGGACACAGTCACATGACGGTGGGTACGTCTATGGGTGGATGACCAACAATGCAGCTGAATGCATGAACGGTATTTTCAAAGGTGCTAGAATGTTATCAATTACTTCTTTGTTTAGGCTAACATTCTATCGCACAATATTGTATTTTGAACGTCGGAGACAATAAATCAGTGAAGCACTCGATTGTAGAGACATATATACAGAATATGCCCTAAAGAAACTGAAGAGGTGGGAAAAACGAGCATTGACACATATGGTGACATCCATTGACAGGGAAAGTCAAACTTTCGAAGTACAAACTAGCATAAGTATGATTTCTCCCTACAAAGGACAACACACCCAAGTTTTAAGCTTGAAAGAATGGACATGTTTTTGCAATAAGTGGCAATCATTCAAGATTCCATGCTTTCATGTAATTGCAGTTTGTAATTACATGCATATGACATACCTACCACTTATTGATGAATGCTACAAATTGTCCAATTTCAAGCATTGTTATGAAGGCCGCTTCCATCCAATTCAATACCCAGATTATTAGCCAGAATTATCATTTACAGAAGTTCGTCCAAATGCGGACTTACTAAGAGAACAAGGTTGGCCAAAAAGTACGCGCATTCATAATGAAATGAATTAGAGAGAAGCAAGCCAAAAAGTGCGATGTATAATTTGTAAAAGAGAAGGACATAACAGACGCACTTGTCCACACTGTACACTGGGTGCTTCGTCGTCTTCGGGTCATTAGGTGTATTTTTTTTTACTTGTATATTTCATGTATTTGTATTCTTTATGTATTTATATTTTTCATGTAATTGTATATTTTATGTATTTGTATTCTTTTTGTATTTTTATTTTTCATGTAATTGTATATTTCATGTATTTGTATTTTTTATGTATTTATAATGAATTTATGTAATTGTATTTTTTATGTATCTTTTATGTCATGGATTTTATTATGTAATATAATTTGAACTTTTTAGGTAATGGAGTCTGGTCCTTCTAATCCTGTACAATTGTACCAATAAAACACGCATCGTTCACAGACAGTATGGGATAGTTCTTCCACTATAGTGTTGAGTTGTCGGAGAAGGGAGGCGACTGCACAACATACTATCCCATTTGATCACCGCATTATTCCATATGTTCATGAAGCAGGTTTTCTTGGGGATGCACAGATTGGTTTCATCCAGCTTGATTGACACTTTATTACTGCTCTAGTTGAGCGTTGGAGACTAGAGACCCACACATTTTCTGTGGGGAATGTACGATTACACTGCAGGATGTTGCCATACAATTTGGGTTACAAGTGGACGGGCAACCACTGACATGCTCACTATAGTATGACTGGAAGAACGTTTGTGAAGAGCTCTTAGGCATTCTACCAGAGGATCGGAAGGGATCAAGATTGAGTATCCTTTGGTTGGTGTCCCAGTTTCCCGAATTACCTTCCGATGCCGATGACATCAACGTACGTAGGTACGCACGAACATACATCCTGCAGCTTATTGGAGGATTTTTATTTGTCGTCAAGTCAAATACTCTGGTGCATCTCATGTTCCTCCCATTATTGTCTGATTTCGAGCACGCTGGTACGTACTCGTGGGGTGGTGCATGTCTTGCATGGTTGTACAGAGAACTTTGTCGGGATTCCAATGCACAAGTGTTGGAAATAGCGGGGTTGGAAATAGCGGGGCCACTGATACTATTACAAGTATGAGCTTATGATCGATTTCCAATTATAGCACCACAAGTCCAACTATAGGCCCCAGATCATCGTCCACTTAGTGCCATATATTATTTTATTTATATATTTATTTCTTTACCATTTTATGTAAGAATATAAATTAATTGTATTTTTTATAATTTTAGATGGAGTGGTGTATTAGCTGCCTCTGAACAGTCAACAAATATGTTGCTCGTATCCAGAAAAATATTCGACATGCTGACGCACAATCAGGTAGTACATATGTATATAAATGAATATTTAAAACATTTTATATGTATACTTATTATTTTTTTTGTCAGATTATTTGGACGTCATACACATAGATTTGATCATCTTTACCTGATTATTGTCGTGATGGTGAAGACATCTGGTTAACTGTTAGCCCTCTTATATGCTTCCATATAGTAGAGTGACATCATCCAGATCATGTGCTGAAACAGTTCGGTATGCGACAATCGATACCTTTGTTGTCCTATACACTCCCAGCACTACACCAGATCGATTTAAGAGGAAAGCACGACCAAGATGGCGTCGAATCCATGCGGAATATTTATCCTACTGGCATGGACAACATGATCGTTGTGCACAGGGAGAATTAACAAATAGGCCAGCTGTATCAGACGACTACTTTCCCTGGTACAATTCAATCATGAGGCGATTTATCTCACCTGACGGTGCTTACTATTACTGCATGGTAAGAGATTTAAGATCAAACATTTTCCATATGTATGATATGAATTTTTTCTAATATTTTTTTATTGTACAAAATAATTTTATCGACGATGTTCAACAATATTCAGTGTAGAACAACTTACCAGAATTGGGTTCAATGTGTCAGCAAACATTGGTCAACGTAGAAGGTATTATTCAACAAATAAGACGACTCAATGTTGCTGACATCGATTGAAGACGTATTCGTCGTAGACAATAGTGACAACGGAGTGAAACTAATTTAGAGGGACACAAAGACAACCCCATGAGGAGAAAGGGCCAGGGGGGGTCGTTTTTAAATCCCACATTGCATCATTTTCAAATTGTAAATTAAAGAACTAATTGTAAATATTCTTTAATATATGGTATTTTTTTTAATATGAGTGCAAGATGTTTTCATTGTAGATTAAATATATCATTAAGTTTAATAATGAAGGAATTAAGTTTAACAATTAAAAAAACAATAGTTAACAAACTTAAAAAAAAAAAGAAAAAAAAATATAAGCAAATCGTGTACCGGGTACACGAGTTCGCTTGACTGGTAAACCAGTCAGCTGACTGGATTAAATGGTACTCATGTACCGGGTACACGAGTATGCCACATGGAAATCGTGTACCCGGTAGATGATTCCACTACTTTAATATTGTCAATACTTACCCAAAACACCTATTCTTAGAAATTGTTTCCCTCTAACCCTATTTTTGTCATTATTTATTAAAAAAACATTATTTCAAAATTTTTTTGAGAGTTTTTATTATTTTGTTTACATAAATAATTCCGACTTTCTTTAGTACCAATTCCGTTTTTTGTTTTTTTATTTTTCTAAAATTAAACATATTTTCTCTCAATTTTTTACATATATATATATATATATATATATATTTATTTATTTATATATTTCTTAGTGCAAGAGTTGAATTTTTAGTCAAATTTAAAAAATAAAAATAATTTTTTTTATAAAAAAATTGGTTTGAATTTGAAAATATTGGTTAAAATTAAATGTATATGAAGATTAAAAAATTTAGAGGTAAAAGAGTATTTATAATCTTAATTTAAAAAAATAAATAAAATAATCTCCAAACCAGACCTCAAATTTTTAGATTTTATTTAGCCTCTTGCCGTCTATCACATGTCCCCAACAATATTCTTGGGTTCGATTTTCTGTTGTTCTAATTTTATAAAATTGTATTATTGAAAACTCATTTAATGACATTTCTTGTTTTTAATTTTTATAAAGTGTATTTGATTTTCTTATAATTTTTTCAGCCTGGTAATTGTCTTTCTAAGTAACCATAGTCAAATCCATAAACAAAATAAATTAAAAGTAAACTATCCTATTTTAGTAGATAACAAAACAAAAAAAGTATTTCAATAACATATTGTTTACGATTAAGCTTTATTTTTTTCTTGTTTTGAAAAATTTTTAGAGGTCATTTGGGGCACCAATTAGAAGTTTGTGAAGTGGGTTATTATATTCCCTATGTTTTCAGCATTAAATATATTAGTAATATGCACAACTATTTATAACCTACGATTAAGTATAGTGAATATTATTTTAAAACTCTTTTTGCTACAATATTCAGTATTTGTAACTCATATTCTATTTTCTGTTTTGCTACGATGTTTACTATTTCCTATTCAAACAAAAATAGTTTATGCACCAAACACAAACTATTATAATCCAAACTAAAATAGTCTACACTCCAAATTGATGGTTAGTGATGTTTTACTCTGGAAATGAATGATTAATTATTTTCTACTACAAATGTTGTTGGTGTGTTGTCTTGTTTATGACATTTTATGCTATTCAATTCAAACATGGAGAAACATAAGGGATATTTTGATGTAAAAAGCTACTTGTGCTTTGATCATTTAGGTTCACTATTGAGTAATATGGATCACAAATCTGGACTATTTTTAAACCTTAATTATTATTACTATTATTATTTTATTTGGCTGTTTTCATGTATATAACTATTTATTTTGTAAGAATTGGGTAATGCAAAGAAAATAATGAATATCAACTTTAGGATGATGTCTATAAAATATGAGTTTCCGCATACCAAAAGGAAGCTATTTTGGGGAGAAATTTTAGATTCTATAAAAATAAATAATGAAGCAATAATGCAACGATTTCGACGTATAAAAATTTGTAGAAAATTTGCGATGTATTAAATTAAGAGCAATACTTAGGTACATCTTTTTATCCTACTTTCATCACAAACATACAAAAATAATTAAAATATTTTAGGAAAGATATAAGAAGTGAAATTAATATTATCTACCACATAATATAAAGATGTCACACACAACGTATTAGCAATTACAAAAACAAATAGAAGTTAGGCTCCCCCTAAGTATAAGTATATTAGTATGTGTTGTGGATTGTGTCCTAAATTTCGTAATTTATAATGTATAAACTAAATCCATTTATTTAATAAAATAAGGAGTTATTTTATTTGACATTTAGAATTGTGTAACTCAATCCAATACTAAGATTCGAGGTTATTGTTTGCAACTTAAATATGTATGTGGTTGACATACAGGTGAATTATGTTTAAGTAATAACCTAAATGGTCTATAGTCTATAGATAAGGTTAGGTACGTTATCCTGGTGACACTACGAATACGACCCATTTTGTAATTGTTACAGTAGTTGAAAAATATTACAAACGATGTGATCCTAATCATTCATGTTGAGACATGTAAGTGAGGGTATCTTATACAAAGAGTTTATATAATACCAGACAGCGAAATGATTAGTCTTTCTTTATAACACTGTTTCTTGGAGAGATTAACATTTCAATAGGATGACCATAGGTGACTTGACCTTAATCCTGAGTGGGTTATGAACTCCTGTTCGAGAGAGCAATCATTTGATCTGTATGGGTGAGAGTGACCAGTTTCGTTGACTCAATATGCCTATCATTTTGGAGATTTGTCCGAGTAGAGAGCTGGAAATATAACTATACAAGATGAAATTCACTCCCTCCCTTTTTTGGGGTAAGTAAATGAATTGCTCTTTTAAGGACTGTTTTCGGATCTTGAACAATGAAACATCTCACTTTCTCACTGGCCCGAGAGGGGTTTTGTTTACAGTTGGACTATAACTAATTGTTCATTCAGTAGTATTTAAGGAGTTAGATGTAACTATAGGGAGTAAAACGATAATTTGACCTAGTTTTATTTACGGGCAATTCGTGAAGGGTTGACTTATTTTTGATTGGTTATATCCGTGGACACAAAAATATATCTATAGTGCGAAGAGTGTAACTGCAGGTTTTTAATGAAGTGATATGCAGTTAATGAATGTTGATAAATTAATTAAAGAGTTTAATTGATTAATCTCACATCATTGGAGCTTATAATCTGTAAGATATGAGCTTCTAATCTCATATCCTTGGGTTATAAATCCCTCTGGCTGTTGCATAAAGATGGTCTTCTTAAGATTGCTATTTTGAAGGCAGTCTTGACATCCATTTGTCAAATCTCATAGTCATAATATGCGACAATGAACAGGAGTATCCGGATAGATTTTAACATGGAAACAGGTGAGAAAGTCTCCTCATAGTCAACTTCCTTAACCTGGGCATAACACTTTGCCATTAGTCCAGCCTTAAAGGTTTGCACCTTACCATATGCACCTCTTTTCCTTTTGTAGATCCATTTGCAACCTATAGGTTTTACCCTAGATTGATCTACTAGATCCCAGACTGAATTGAAGTACATAGACTCCATTTCGAGATCTATAGCTTTGATCCATTCATCTCTGTCTACATCCTCCATTGCCTGTTTACAGGACAATGGATCCTCAATGTTGCCATTAGATATGACCATCAGGGTTTCTGTTAAACCCATATGATGAATAGGTGGGTTCGCAACCATTCTACTACGTCGAGGATCCCTCAACGATTGATGAACTGACATCAATAACTCTTGTTGATGTACTTGACTTTTCAACAACTTTTGTTGAAGGTTTAGTAGTTTCATTGGAAAGCTCATTTAATACTATCTTACTGCACAATTTATGCTCCTTGATGTGGTCCTCTTAAAAAAATGTAGCGTTTATTGATATAAAAAATTTATTATCTTTAGGATCATAGAAGTAACCACCTCTCATTCCCTTGGAGTAGCCTACAAATAGGCACAATTTTGAATGAGGTCCCAATTTCTTAGGATTAGCCTCAAGCACATATGTTGGGCAACTCCAGATCCTGAAATGGTGTAAACTACTAGACTGTAGTCTGTATTCAGAAATACTTTGGATGGAACACAGTTCAAAATATTGGTTGTAGTCTGTATTACATAACCCCAGAACAAATCAGGCAAATGAGCGAAACTCACCATAGATTGAGCCATATCCAACAAGGTTCGATTTCACGTTTCTTATACACCTTCTTATACACCATTTTACAGAGGTATACTAATTGCTGAGAGTTGGGCACAATTCCACGTTCTATCAAATAGTCTTGGAATTTTAAATTTACATACTCTCCACCTTGAGTAGTTCGAAGTGCTTATTATTTTACTCAATGCATTTTCAGCTTCAGCCTTGTATTTCTTGAACTTTTCAAGGGCTTCAGACTTATGTTACATTAGGTAAACATACCCATACCTTGGTAATCATCTGTAAAGATGATGAAATGTTCAAACCCTCATCTTTCTTTATCATTCATAAGACCATAGATGTCCTATTTACAAGTTCTAAAGTTTTTTTTTTTTTTTTGCTTTGTGACCTTTTCCAGTAAAAGGTCTCTTAGTCATTTTTTCTTCAAAGCATGACTCATGTACTGGTAAAGAATCTTCTTTTAACTCACTTAGAAGTACGTTCTTAACCAATCTCTCGATCATATTGAGATTAATGTGACCTAATCTTATGAAGGAAGTCAGAAGCGAGATTTCCATGAGCAGCGGAACAATATTATTCCAAATCACAATCATAAATGAAATACATTTACAGTCGTCTTCAAACAAGTGGTTATACAATTAAAATGCATAAATTACAATATGAAAACTCAGATGCATAAAGGGAAAAATTGTATGAATAGTTACATATACGTCTCCATGCGCACGACCGCTCGAACAACAACAACTTCGAATGCTCGATCTACACGATCGCAACAGAGCATGAACTCTTCGCACTCGACCTCAATGATCGCCTCGGTCATGAACTCCTCCGCAACACGAACGGTCTCCACAGCACCACGAATGGCCTCCAAAAAACTTCGACGGTGTTGAGTTGAGCTGACACCACCAACAAGGCTACCTTGGTATTCTCGATGTGAGAATCCAGAGGGTGGGCTCTGTTCGGACTTAGTATGAGGCAGACGGAGGAGGAAACACCGATCGCGTACACGACTGGGCAAGTGGGAGATGGCGGAGACCTATCATATAGGTCGATACCCAATCATTTAGATAAAGCTAAGTGATCATCTAGAAAAAGCTATGTGATCATTTAGCTCATCGTTTATCTTGATCTATGCCTACAGACTCTACATGATCGTTTACTTTGGGCAAGCGATCGTTTAGTAAATACTACACGATCGTTTAGCTCGCCACTGCACGATCATTTAGCACGTCCAGTCGTCATTTAGTAAATTCGTATTTACTTGACGACTCCGTGAGTTTCTTTTGTGCCGAGAGAAAAATCTTAAAAACTTTTTCAATCATTTGTAAAACTCTCCTGTTCAAAATAGGAAAACCACATTCCTTTTAAGCTCACGGTTTCCATGAATCCAATAACCACCCACTCACTTGGTTATTAAAGAAAAAGTATTAATTATCCAATAATCAATATTATAATAAATATAAATGATAACCAACTTATCATACTATATTTATATCCTATAGTTTTAATATTTCATCTCATGATACATATAAACCATAGTTCTTTTTCTATTCCATGGTACTTAATGTAAATTTCATTTACATCAATCCTCTACTAGATGTATCTCATACATCAAACCAATTATATCATATATAATCAAAATACCTCTTGTCAATTTGAACAGTTCAAATCAACACCAAGAACTGATCCTCAACTGAATCCATTGAACTACCAAAGGGACCTCATGGACCTGTAGCTCGAATCTCCAACGGTACGTGAGTAACTGACTAAACTCTTTAGTCACAGGATCCACCATCCGTTAACTGCCAGGCACTCCACTAAAGACTGTCAACTGAACTCTCTTTACCACAAATATATTATGTGTCCATCTTAACCAATCAACAGTGCAACAACCCTTCACAGATTGCTCGTAAGTACAGCTGGGCCAATAACCATTATGCTCCTGTAGTTACATCTATTTCCTTAAGTACCACTGATTCCTCTAATGAAAATAAGTCGTAGTCCTACTATGACTGATTCTCCTCTTCCAAAGAGAAGTTGTGGCCGCTATAGTCAAGTCCCGGAATCAACTCTTAAGAGAGCAATCTCTCTACTTACCCTACTTCGGGAAAGGAGTGAATTCCATTTTGTGGATTGAGTTCCCAGCTTCTTGATCAGACAAGTCCTCAAAAAGGTAGGCATGTTGAGTTGGCAATCTAGCCACTCTCACCCATACTAATCAAAGGACCGCCCTCAAAGGCAAGAGTTCCCAAAACACTCAGGATTGAGGTCGGGTCACCTATGGTCGTTTAGATGAGATGCAAGTCTCTAGTATCAACGGTGTTATATACAGAGTCTAGTCATCTCGTGGTCTAGGTCTTATACAAACTCTTTGCATAGGACACCTCTGTTGGGGTTTGTGCCTTAAAGTCTCGTGTCCAGTAGTTTGTAAACAACTTTGTACGAACACTTGTGATGTATAATATAAATGATATTTACTTCACTACTTGGCTTTGTACATTTAGATTTTACCACAAACCAATAAACATAAAATCCCTGGTTATTTGTATGTGACTCAAGCATGTATGTGGTGACATATAAGTGGATCATGTCTTGAGTGATAACCAAAATGGTCTGTAGTATATGAATATAGGAGGGAAACCTTATCCTGGTAATGCTACGGATGCGGCCCACTTTGTGGAATGGTCACAAGTGTTGTGACTTGTCACAGATGGTCTGATCCTGATCATTCGTGTAGGGGACATGCGAGTGGGGGCGTCCTATACAAAGAGTTTGTATAAGACTTGACCACAAAGTGTTAACGTCTCGTTATATAACACAGTTCATAACTGAGACTTCACTTCACTAGGATGACCATAGGTAACATGACCTCAATCTTGAGTGAGTTGGGAACTCTTGCCATTGAGGGCGGTCCTTTGATTTGCATGGGTGCGAGTGGCTAGAACGCTGACTCACACCTACTATTTTGGGGATTCGTCTGATTTGGGAGCTGAGAACTCAGCCACACAAGATGAAATTTACTTGTTCCCCGAGACAGAGGTAAGTAGATAGATAGCTCCCTTAAGGGCTGATTCTAGGGCTTGAACGATGTGGTGCCACGTACCTTCTCATAGCCCGAGAGGTGTTCACACATAGTAAGACTATGTTGTATTGTTCATTAGAGGGATCAATGGTCCTTAAGGAGGAAGATGTAATTACAGAGGCAAAACGGTAAATTGGCCTGCTGTAATTATGAGCATCTGTGAAGGGTCATCGTACTGATGATTAGTTATATCCAATGGACATAGAAATATATCTATGGCAAGAAGAGTTCAACTGTCGATATTTAGTGGAATGCCTGGCAGTTAACGGATGGTGGATATCATAACTAAAGAGTTTAGTCGGCTATTTACGTACCGTTGGAGCTTCGAGCCATAGGTCCGTAAGGTCCCCTTGGTAGCTTGGATACAAGTTGAGTGTCAGTTTTTGGGTCAATTTGAAATGCTCAAATTGACAAGAGGGAGTTCGATTATATATGATATAGTTAACTTTATGTATGAGATACATTAATTTGGAGGAAATTAAATATAAATATAATTTATATCTAGTAGAGTAAAAATAATATAATTAATATATGATATTAATTTATAAGTTATGAATGTGATAAGATCACATTCATTGGACGGTTATAAAGGAAATGGGATGGCGCCTCTTCGTTCTAAATAACGTATGAGTGCATTATAAATAGTAAACGATGTGTTGATCTCCATGTGCGTAGGTATTGTACAAAAGATAGTGTCATTGTTTAGAAAATCAGTGCCTATACGATAGAGACTGCACGATCGCTTACATATACGATATTGCTAAGCGATCGCATACCGATTACACCGTCGCACGCTATTACCTAGACGATCGTTTACCTTTTTCCTTAGCAATCATTTAGCTCCCGATATTTACTAAACGATCGTATAGACGATCACCTAGTTTTTTTCCTACATGATTGTTTTGGACGATCGCTAACCCTTTTTCCTACACGATCGTTTACCTTTTCCTACACGATCGTTTAGACAATCGCTTACTTTTACTACACGATCATATACTTCACTTAAACGATTAAACATATTGTCCATGCGATAGACGATCGCATCTCCCACTTGCTTGATCGTTGTGTACGGTCTCTCTTCCTCCTTTCCTCTACCAAATCCGAACAAAGCCCACACTTTGGATTCTCACTCCAAGAATACTGAGGGCTCTGAGTGTGTTGTCTTCTTCGTTTCCTTCTGTCCGAGAGGTGACTATTCCAGGTAGACGGTTGGGCTTCAGACTTGCTGTGAAGAAGAAATCTTCATCTGGTATGATTTCTTGATCCCTTTAGCATTATGAAAATATGTTTGAATGTATATGCGATAATTCTGTCACAATGAATTGGAAAGATCCGCTTTCGCTCGTAGGTACTCTTAAATAAGAGTTCCTTCATTTGGTATCAGAGCACTCGATTTTTTGATATTCCAATTCATTGCTGCAAAAGAATTGCAAATACGTTCTTGGTAGGTACATTTCTAACTGTTTAATCGTTAAATTGCTGTGGATGTGCAGATTTATGGATGTTTTCGTGGATGTTAGCCTCGATTTGTTTTAATTCTTTTACATTTGCGGTTGTTTGTAAAGGGCCCTACGTTTTTGGGCATTAATAATCGTTATCGAGTCTATATTCAAAGTTTGTTTTAGTTTTGAATCGTTCGTGAAGATCGTGTTGGATCAATATGGCAACCCTAGGGGAAGGGAAGGGGGTGAATAGGGTTTAATTAAACTTTTTTTTCTAAATTAACCCAATCAAACTAATTAATACACTTTTTTTTATAAATAATAAGAAAAATTCAATTTATGCAACAAATAAGATGACAAAAATGTGATAATTTAATTCTATCAAATTTTAGCAAATAAATAAGAACAAACTAAAACATATAATAAATTGCTTAAATTAATTACAAAAATAAAAAGGAAAGAATTAGAGAAGAAGACACCGTAATTTTTATAGTGGTTCGGTCAAACTTGACCTACTCCACTCCCCAAGCGCTTCTTGGGAATTTGAATAAAATCTTTTCGAATCTTTCCACAGATTAGAGCCCAACCGTTACACCACCGCTCCTTTTACGAGTTCAAGAGCAAACCCGATCCTTTCCACAGTTTAGGATCAAATCGTTACAAATGTTGGAATTTTTGAAGAACACAATACAACTCTCACTAGAGTGAATTTACAAGTTTAAGCACTCAACAAATTTATCCTCACAATACAATATCACTCTCTCAAGAATAAGATGAAAAGAAAAAAATTGGGAACTTAGAGAGAGCAACAATGGAACTTTTGAGTTTTGGAGGATTATGAAATGTAAAATTTGTTGGTTTAAAATTTGGAGAGGAAGATGGTTTATATAGAGATGAAACAATTTTTAGAAACCACAATTAATTTGGACCATTGGATTTTGGAAAAGAAAAATCAATGGTGGAGATTTTAAACTAAACTAGTCGTTAGATACAAACAAAATATAATATTAAATTCCTTTTCTTTTGAAATTCATTTTCTTTTTAAAATTAATCCAAAAAATAAAAACATACCATGTGTCAAAAATTAGCCGTTAGACACAAACATAAAATAATATTAAATTCATTTTTCTTTTAATTCATTTTCTTTTTAAATTCATTATCTTTAAAGTCAATCCAAAAATAAAAAACATACCATGGGTAAAAAAACTAGCCGTTAGACACAAACATAAAATAATATTAAATTTATTTTTCTTTTAAATTTCTTTTAAATTTATTTTTCTTTTAAATTTCTTTTAAATTTATTTTTTTTAAATTTTAAATCAATCCAAAAATCAAAAGTACATCATATGTTAATCTCTTAATGATCCACCATTCAACCAATATACTGCCACATGTCTACATGCAAATGGTCTGGTTATGCCATGTCATCCACCACGGTATTTTCTCTATAGAATTGTTTCGGTCATATCGTCTTCGTTTTAGCTCCGATTTGAGTGATTCAAGAGGTGTTGGAATCGTTGTTCCGAGCTCTACGCTATGGACATATTAAAACACTAAGATTTTCAGTAATTAAAAATTGAGTTTGTTATCATCAAAACATTGATTAATTAATTAATTAAAATTAATTAATTTGAGATTAAGGGCCAAAAAGCCAACAATCTCCCTCTTTTTGATGATGACAAACCATTCAAGAAAAATAGCTTGAAATACATGTAAACCATATGTAGCACATAATAAAATTCAACATATCACCATAAAGATCATTCTTGAAATTCACTCAAAAAAAATAAATTCTCCCCCTAATTAATACAATCAAAATCATAACAAATTTATATCATATTTTTCTTAAACTTCTCCCCCTTTGGAATCATCAAAAAGAATAATTAAGAAAAATTTAGAACTACATAAATGTTTCCCTTAAAAACATGAACATAAATTTAGCACAATTCCCCCTAAGAATATTAACACATGCTTTCCATATCTCTCTCTATCAAAATGCCTTGTAAAAGATTTAACAAGTAAAATTATAAAAATCAAGAGGCAACAACGAATAATATCGAGCTCAAGCCTATTTTTGCAAAAGTTTTCTTCATTCAAAGGCTTGGTAAAAATATCCGCTAATTGATTATTAGAGCCTACAAATTCAAGAGTAATATCATCATTTTGCACATGCTCTCTAATAAAGTGATGCCTAATATCAATATGCTTAGTCCTAGAATGATGTATAGGATTTTTAAGGATTTTTAGTCAAATTAATAGCACTAGTATTATCACAAAATATAGGCACATTATCAAACTTTAATCCAAAATCACAAAGAGTTTGTTTCATCCAAAGAATTTGAGCACAACAACTAGCAACTGCAATATATTCCGCTTCGGTAGTGGATAAGACAACCGAATTTTGTTTTTTACTAAACCAAGAAACTAAGGAACTACTAAGAAATTGACAAGTCCCTTTTATGGTCAAGTAAACTACCCGCAAAATCCGCATCGGAATATCTTACCAAATTAAATTCAATATTTCTAGGATACCATAAGCCTAAATCAATAGTACCGAGCAAATATTTAAAAATTCTTTTAACGGCATGTAAATGTGATTCCTTAGGACAAGATTGAAATCTAGCACAAAGAGATACACTAAACATAATATCGGGTCTACTAGCGGTTAAATAAAGTAAAGATCCAATCATACCTCTATAAGTTTTTATATCCGCACACTTATCTTTTTCATCCTTGTCAAGCTTAGTGGATGTGCTTATAGGAGTTTTTGCAATTTTACCTTCATTAAATTTGAACCTCTTGAGCAAATCCCTTGTGTATTTTTCTTGACTTATGAAAATACCATCCTTGAGTTGTTTGATTTGGAGTCCAAGGAAGAAGCTAAGTTCTCCCATCATATTCATCTCAAATTCACTATGCATACACTTAGAAAATTCTTCACACAAAGATGGATTAGTAGAACAAAAAATAATATCATCCACATATATTTGTACTAAAAGCATATCATTTTCTTTAGTATTAATAAAAAGAGTAGTATCAATTTTACCCATTTTAAATCCATTCTCAAGCAAGAAATTACTAAGTCTATCATACCAAGCTCTTGGAGCTTGTTTTAAGCCATAAAGAGTCTTTTTCAACTTATAGACATGATTAGGAAAATCAAAACTTTCAAACCCCGGAGTTTGTTCTACATAAACTTCCTCCATGATATAACCATTTAAAAATGCACTTTTCACATCCATTTGATACAAAATGAAATTCTTATAAGAAGCAAAAACAAGCAACATTCTAATAGCTTCTAATCTAGCAACGGGTGCAAAAGTTTCTTCATAATCTATTCCTTCCTCTTGACAATAACCTTGAGCTACAAGTCTAGTTTTATTTCTAATGATATTTCCATTTTCATCAATTTTATTTCTAAAGACCCATTTAGTTCCAATTATAGAAGTATGAGAGGGCCTAGGGACTAACTCCCAAACTTTATTCCTTTCAAATTGATTTAATTCTTCTTGCATAACTAAAATCCAAAATTCATCATTTTCGGCATCTTTAAAACTTTTTGGTTCAATTTGAGAAACAAAATCAAGATTATTAAACATATTAAGAGAGGAACGAGTTTTCACACCTTGTTCAGGATCACCAAGAATTAATTCTTTGGGATGGGAAGGAGCATACCTCCACTCTTTAGGCATGGATGAAGAACCAACTTCGTTCTTTTCGATTAAGCTCACCTCTTGCTTACTTGAAACAATTTACTTGTCTTTGTCACTAACAAGTAAATCTCCAAAATTTCCTTCTAAAACATCACTATAAATAGGCTCATTAGAAATAACATTTCAAGATTCATCAAATGCTACATGCATAGATTCCTCAATTACTAACGTTCTTTTATTGAAAACTCTATAAGCTTTACTAGTAGAGGAATAACCAAGGAAAATACCAACATCCGTCTTAGAATCAAATTTTCCAAGTTTTTCTTTGTTATTCAAAATAAAACATTTGCAACAAAAAACTTTGCAATACTCTATTTGGAATTTTGTTATGCCAAAGTTCATAAGGAGTTTTATCCAAAGAAGGTCTAATTAAAACTCTATTTAAAACATAACAAACGGTGTTAATGGCTTCCGCCCAAAGGTATGTAGGTAAACCATACTCATGCAACATTGATCTAGCAAATTCTTGCAAAGTACGATTTTTCCTTTTAACTACACCGTTTTGTTGAGGAGTTCTTGGAGCGGAGAAATTATGAGAAAGACCATTTTCTTCATAAAAAGTTTCAAAAGCATTGCTATCAAATTCTTCTCCATGATCACTCATAATTTTAGAAATAAAAAAACCTTTTTCATTTTGAACTCTTTTTGCAAAACTAGAAAAGCTTTTCAAAGCATCATCCTTATGTTTTAGGATCAAAACCCAAGTAAATCTTGAAAAATTATCAACTATCACAAAGGCATAATAATTCCCTCCAAAACTAGCAATTCTAGAAGGGCCAAATAAGTCCATGTGTAATAGTTGAAGGAGTCTAGTTGTAGAGATTACATTTTTAGATTTGAAAGAGGACTTAGTTTGCTTACTCATTTGACAAGCATCACAAACTTTGTCTTTTTCAAATTTAAATTTGGGAAGACCTCTAACCAAAGAATTCTTGGAAATATTTGAAATTAAGTGCATGCTAGCATGTCCTAGTCTTCTATGCCATAACCAAGAATCATTATGGAAAGCCGATAGACATTTATCATTAATAAGACAATCATTCAAATCAATAGTATAAACATTTTCATCTCTATTTCTAAAAAATATAACTTTTCTATCACTAGCATTTTCAATGATGCAATTCTTTTTATGAAACACAACTCTAAAGCCTTTATCACATAATTGACTAATACTAAGTAAATTATGCTTCAAACCATCAACCAAAAGTACATTTTCAATTAAAATAGAAGATTCATTACCTATACTACCTTTACCAATTATTTTACCTTTCTTGTTGTCACCAAAGGTTACAAGACCTCTATCCTTTTTGGAGAGAGAGACAAACTTGGATGGGTCTCTCGTCATGTGCCTCGAGCAATCATATCCAAGTACTACTTGTTTTTCTTAAAGGCTTTCAAACAGTACAAACACAAATGTTCAAGTTTGATTCTTTGGTACCCACACTTGTTTGGGTCCTAGATGGTTAGCATTGACAAACTTGGGAATCCATTTCATTTTTGCATAGACATTTAAGGCATTGGATTTAGACAAGTAACAAGAATAAGTTGTATGTCCAAACTTGCCACATGAGAAACAAACAACATTATGCAAAGATTTATCTCTTACAACAAATTTATGTACTCTACTTTTCTTGGAGAAATTATTTCTTGGAGCATTGTGAAACTTTGCCCTTTGAGAAAAATTTCTTCTTGGAGAATTAGTATGAGCATATTTCAATTTAAAATACTTAGGTCTAATATGGTCGTCAACACCACAATAATGACATATAGGCACAAAGTTAGATTTAACATGCTTAGACACAACCTTAGGCATATTAAGCTTAGGCATATTATGAGATGCTTTAACAAAGATAGTTTTAGAACTTGAAGGAGTAGAACATTCATCAATAGAGCCTAAACCTCTTTTAACACCAAAAGGCTTGCCTACTTCAATTATCTTGTCTAATCTTTGAGCACCTATTGTCAACTTTTTAATAGATTCTTTAGCCTTATCAAGTTCTTGCAAAGTACTAAATTCCTTTTCTTTGAGTAATTTAATCAAATTATCTTTTTCACAACTATCATGCTCAAGAAATCTAACTTTGTCAAGCAAGGCATTTTTCTCATCACAATCAAAAGCATGCTTGTCACAAGAGATATTCATTTCATCAATATGCATAGCATCATGCTCATTCTCTTTTAAGCAAGCAATTTCTTCAAGTAAAGACTTATTTTTACTAGATAAAATATTGTATTTTTTTTTAAGCACAACATACTTAGAACTAAGTTTTTCTAAATCATTTTGCATATTTTCAAAAGCTTCGAACAATTCATTATAAGAAAGAGGTTCTAGAGTTACCTCATCATTTTGTTCATCCTCTTTGTCACTATGAGCCATGAAGCAAAAATTGGCCAGTTCTTCATTATCACTCCCATTTTCGCTTTCATCTCTATCATCCCAAGTAGCTTTAATTGCTTTCTTCTTAGATTTCTTGGATGATTTGAGAAAAGGACAATCGGTTCTAATATGACCCTGCTTCTTGCATTCATAGCATATTACCTCATCTTTTTGCTCTTTTCACCTTTTGACTATTTTTGGTTGGAGAGATGCTTCTTGAATTGCTTCTTTCTCTTGATGAAGTTTTTACACTTACGTGAAAGATAGGCAACATCATCTTCATCAAGGTCATCTTCATCTTGGGAGTTAACTTCTAAAGAGATGGTCTTTAAAGCTATACTCTTTTCTTTCTTTTTCTTCTTATCCTCCATGTTTTTCTTGATCTTTATCTCATGCGTCAACAATAGCTCATGAGTTCATCAATGGAGAGAGATTTGAGATCCTTTGCCTCTTGAATGGCGGTGACTTTAGGCTCCCATTGTTTAGGCAAAGACCACAATAGCTTCTTTATCTTCTCAAGATTTGAGTACTTTTTCCCAAGTCCTTCTAAAGCATTGACAATGTTAGTAAATCTAATAAACATATTGGAAATAGCTTCATTTTCATCAATTTTAAACATTTCATATTGATGAACTAACATGTCAATCTTTGTTTCTTTTACTTGACTAGTTCCTTCATGAGTAATTTCTAATTTATCCCATATCTCTTTAGCGTTTTTGCAAATAGACACTGTATTATACTCAACTTCATTCAAAGCACAAAATAAGCAATTAATAGCTTTGGCATTTAAAGAGCATGCTTTCTTTTCATTTATTGACCATTCTTCCTTAGGTTTTATAGTGCTAATACCATCAACATCTTTTGTTGGAATTTTAAAACCTTCCTCAACAATATCCCATAAATCATAATCAATAGAAAACAAGAAAAATCCCATTCTATTTTTCCAATAACTATATTAGTACCATTAAAGAAAAGAGGCTTTGTAATAGATTGACTATCGGTAAAAGGGATAAAACCTAAAGTTGCCATAGCTAAAAAACAATTAAGTTTATCAAGAAATAAATATTTCAAGAAGAGCAACCTACTCTGATACCAATTGTTGGATCGATATAGCAACCCTAGAGGGGTGAATAGGGTTTAATTAAACTTTTTTTTTTTTTAAAATTAACCCAATTAAACTAATTAATAAACTTAGTAACGCAAGGTAAATCGTTTACCTGACACGCAATTAAGTAATCGCATAGATGATCGTTTTAGTTAGCAAGCTTCATCGCTTAGTAACTGAGTAAACGATCGCTTAGTAACACAAGGTAAATCGTTTACCTGTCACCGCGTTGAGCGATCGCATAGACGATCAGGCTTTGTTGCCTCATTGTCGTTTATGCGATCGTTTAATTTTGCTTTTATCGTCTAGTTTGTGCTGGACGATCGTCTACCTACGACATTTACTACACGATGGAGTCCTCCTGGTGGCTCAAGACTCGGTTCGCCTGTGAACTTGTGTGCTCGATGAAAAATATAATAGATAGGGTTATTTCATTCCAGTTTTGTAAAGGCTCATCCTTGTCCATTAATCCTTTATTTATTACATGCGATGTATATTTTTTAGTATGTCATATGGTATGCACATATAGATAAATCCCACTTTAGGTCATGCATATTCTCTTTATTATAAGTGTTATAATTTAGAGAAGCATGTTTTAAGTTACATAAATGCATGCTCATGCATCATATAATATAAGGATTATATTTATGTATGCTTTATTTATTTATTTTTTAACGTTATATTTATAAGCGTTATGAATACTTCATTATGTGGGATGATTGTTTAAGTTGTTTATTTTATAAATGGTTATAAAATGAAATTAGAACTAAAATAATTCGTAAAAGATCAATATGTAGCAAGTCTATCTATAGTAGACCTTTTGTCGAAGGCGGGTTCTGTCTAGGCTGAGGTATTTAAGATGACGGCAACGGAACACCCCTACCTGAAAAGGTAATTTAGATAGATTTGATGCATGCAAACTAAGGCCAGTCCATTAAAGAGTTTAATGTGACTACTTGGATTTTTTTTTTTTTTTTTTTAATTTGAAAGACAAAAGTTGTTTTTGAACAAACTTTATTAATGACTTAGATCATAATCAGTAGCCGGATTGTCTAGATTAATAAACCCTAGGTAGAACATTCAGTGGGAGGTTTTTAGGGGAATTGATGCCTCATTTTCACTCTCGCATTTCTCCCTTATAGTCCACACCGTGAGATCTACCTTCGGCCTCGAGGCACCTTTTGCGTGTCCCCCCAACGGATGGTGTTTGGGCAGGTTAATATCAAGTTGGATGGAGAGTGTGTTCATAGTAAGTGGGAGCGGGAAGTGCGACAACATATCCCTCGGTCTCCCTCGTTAGATTGAATAAAGGTTCTGCGCATCGTCTCGTGGCACCCTGGGTGTGCCCCTTTATAGGATGACTGTTTTACGCGTTTCTTTATTTGATCTCTTGTAAGAGGATAAGGTTACTTAGAATCTTGTCCTAATCTGTCTTTTCCCTACGGTGAGCGCATTAGGGCGGGACTCTGGGGCCGAAAATGAGGGGTTACAGTTACACAGGATTGTTAAGGGTTAACTATTATGGACCGAACAAATGGTGGCTATTAGGTTTAGTTCCAAGAGTTGCTTTTGCCTAATGGTTGAGAATGTCTCATTCCAGTGAAGGGTCATCCGATCACCCCATCGGTGACGTTTTTCCTACCTCACTGGGGCATCATTGCAAAATAAAAGTCTTTTCACTTAGGGTATTTGGAATCTATTTTGCTAAAAAATTAATTGATTAATTAAAATGTGGTTTTTGCAAATTCTTATAAAAGGTTATTCGTTTTTTTTAGCAACGGTTTTTAATGGCATTAACCACTATCAATTTGCTTACTGCGGAAAAACTGAATGGCCAAAACTATTCAAGTTGGAAACATATGCTCACGACGATACTCATCATCGAGGATCTGAATTTTGTCCTTATGGGGGAATGTCCTTCTATTCCACCTCAGGGCGCTATTCGAAATGTTCAGACGATGTACGAGCGTTGGACAGGGCAAATGAGAAGGCCTGAGCCTATGTTCTGGCCAGTCTTAGTGACGTGTTGGCCAAGAAATACGAGTCCATGGTCTCAGCTCGTGAGATCATGGAATCCCTGCAGGGAATGTTCGAACAACCGTCTGGACAGCTCAAGCATGAGGCTCTGAAACACATCTTCAACTCCAAAATGGAGGAAGGCACCTCTGTTCGTGAACATGTGCTGAATATGATGGTCCACTTTAACGTGGCGGAGATGAATGGGTTTAAAATCGATGAGGGTAGTCAGGTTAGCATTATTCTGCATTCATTGCCAGAGAGTTTCTTTTACTTTGTCAGCAATACGATTCTTAACAAAGTGGAATACTCCCTTACCACTCTCTTCAACGAGTTTCAGACTTACCAATCCTTGCTGAAAAGTAAGGAGAAAAAGGGAGGTGAGGCAAATGTTGTCTCGTCCTAAAAAAGGTTCTATCGAGGTTCGACCCCAGGAACATAGTTTTCACCTTCTACTTGTAACTCTGGAAAGGGGAAGAAGAAGAAAGGTGGTAAAGGGAAAGGGAATGCACCTGCTAACCTGCCACCTGTCGCCTAGAAGAAACGTCCACCACCGGTTGAAAAAGAAAAATGTTTCCACAGTAACCAGGACGGACACTAGAAGAGGAATTGTCCTCGTTATCTGAAGGAAAAGAAGGCTACCAAGGCTAAGGCCAAGGCAGACAGAAGGAAATATGATTTGCTTATATTAGAAACTTGTTTAGTGGAGAATGATGATTCTGCTTGGATATTATATTCGGGCACCACTAATCATGTAAGTTCTTCTTTTCAGAGGATTAGATCCTGGCGATAGTTGGAGGCTGGTGAGATGACGATGCGAGTAGGCACCGGGCATGTCGTCTCAGCTGTGGCAGTAGAAGACATCCAGTTTACTTTACATAATAGGTTTCTTATATTAAAATATGTCTTTGTAGTTCCTACACTATAAAGGAACCTTATTTCTGTGAAGTGTATGTTACAATACAATTACACTAGTTCTTTTAAATTAAATAAAGCGTTTATTCGTATGGATGGTGTTGAAATTTGTATAGCTAAACTGAAAAATAACTTGTATGTGCTAAGACCTTTAGCCGTAAGTTCCCTCCATGACATAGAGATGTTTAAATCTGCCATAACTCAATCTAAACGCCAATGAGTTTCTCCAGAACCTTATTGGACATGGTTCATTTGATGATGAGTTACGCTTCCTTACTAGACTCACTTTGGGGTTTCATAGTGGAGACTGCGGTATATATTTTCAACTGTGTTTCTTTTAAGAGTGTTGCAAGAACACCTCTGGAGTTATGGAACGGGTGTAAAGCTAGTTTACGTCACTTTCGCATATGAGGTTGCCCAACACATATGCTTAAGGAAAATACCAAAAAGTTGGAATCATGATCAAGGTTGTGCCTCTTTGTAGGCTACCCCAAAGGTACACGAGGAGGTTACTTTTATGATCCGTCCAAAAACAAGGTGTTTGTTTCCATGAACGCTACTTTCCGGGAGGAGGATCATATCAGGGAGCACAGTCCACGAAGTAAAGTCGTGTTAAGTGAGCTTTCCAAAGAAATGAAGCTCAACAAGAGTTGTTGAAGAACCTGCTTCATCAACTAGAATTATTGATGATAATTCATTTGGTAGGTCGGTTCCACCTCAAGAGTTGAGGGAACCTCGACGCAGTAAGAGGGTTACAAACCCGCCTGATCGCTATCTGGATTTCACAGAAATCATAGCTATGGTGACAGATGGCGACGTTGAGGATCCGTTGTTCTATAAAAAGGCAATGAAGGATGTTGATGGGGATGAATGGGTCAAAGCCATAAATCTCGAGATGGATTCGATGTACTTCAACTTTGTATGGGATGTTGTAGATCAGCCTGATGGGGTAAGACCTATAGGTTGTAAATGGATCTACAAGCGTAAATGGGGTGCTGATGGGAAGATACAAACCTTCAAGGCTCGACTTGTGGCAAAGGGTTATACCCAGGTGGAGGAAGTCGACTATGAGGAGATTTTCTCACCTGTTGCCATGTTAAAGTCGATCTGCATGATAGTGCATGAGGTGACGTGATCGTCACGAAGATCGCCTTGGAGAAAAACGTTGCTGATTCATTTACGAAGGCTCTCATGGCTACAATGTTTGAGAGTCACCATCAGAACGTGGGTCTACAGGACTGCTCGCGGTTGGACTAAGGCAAGTGGGAGATTTTGTGGCACTGGGTTTTTATATCCTAGTTTATTGTTTTGTGCCTGTTTACTTGTACTCCCCACTTCGCTTTAGGACAAGTGGGAGATTGTTGGAGTTTGTGCCCTAAAATCTCGTGTCTAGTAGTTTGTAAACAACTTTGTACGAACACTTGTGATGTATAATATAAATGATATTTACTTTACTACTTGACTTTGCACATTTAGATTTTACTACAAATCAATAAATATAAAATCCCTGGTTATCTGTGTGTGACTCAAGCATGTTTGTGGTGACATCCAAGTGGATTATATGTAGTTGAGTTCCCATTGTGATTAATTAGCCTTTCACCCAGATGCGCCCACTATGTTGCGCTGATCAAGTTGCGGCGATTCTTCTCGGGCAAATATTTGCGAACACGATCACCGCAAAGAATTGCGGTGATGCTACCTCAACCAACGATTTCCCATGATCTCAATTCTTGCATTGCGTCAATGCATATTCTGCATAAAAACACTAAAATCAACTGTTCCTATGCGATGAACGCACACAACCGTAATATTATGAAATTGTTGCTTGATGGATGCAATTTAACATGTTTTATCAACACAATCCAACATTGTTTAAGAACTTAGCACTATGATAACGTGCATTTTTGCCCGTTATCACACCCCCAAATTTAAACAATGCTTGTCCTCAAGCATAAGCTAAAGACTTCCTTTAGCAAGTTAACCGCAAAGTTCTTTTCCTAGATTTCTCAAGAGTACTTCGTTCAAATCCTATATGCCAAAATTTCCTTAAGTCTTATTGAAGTATTTTCTTAAAATATTTTTAAGACCTAGGGACTGCAAGCTTAACCTTCAAAAGGACTTTACTAATTTCCAGAATATCACATGATTTATTTTAAAAAGAAAATTTTCCACCGGGGTATCAAATGATTTTATCCTTGCATATTTCGTGACATTATTATCTTTTTTTTGACCTTGCGCTGATCCAAGTGCCTTGCCTCCACGGGTGTCATGCGGACATCCAACTACGAGCAATGCACTCTTTCTCAAACTAAACTCATGCCTATTTGGCAGTGGAGTTGCGGTCATTTATTTATGCATGATCCTAGTGACTTACTTTCGTTTTGGTTTGCCCCCACGTGTGTCATGCGGACATCCAGCGGACATCCAACTACGGGTAAGTGCCTTTCACAACTTAACTCTTATCAACATGGGTTTCCCCATTACTTTCGTTTTTTTTTTTTCAAAATAGCAAGATCTCAAATAAATACCTTACCCCTAAATTTAAAATGCGGTAATATTCTCATTACCAAAAGATTGAATAAGTCATGTGATGTTCTTAGAATGCGTTGTAAAGAGAGTTTGAAAGAAAGCTAGCAAACCTCTAACTTCTAGAAATATTTTATGAGGTAGCTACCTTAAAGTTAAGTTGACTCTAGTATATATGAAAGACATAGAAGCATATTTTTCATCATTGAAATCATACTCGACAAAGAAACAGCATGCGGTAACCTACTAAAGTTATTTATGTCAAATGATTGCAGAAATCAAAGAGGATGCGATGATAAAACTTTTTAAAACTAACATGCGATGTGATAATGCAAGATTTGAAATAAAGATAAGGAAGAATACACCCCCAAATTTACGTTGTCGCCCTCATTGTGTATTGACACATCCATCTTTGCGGCGATCTCTCTTCTTTGGATTGCGGTGATAGAGTGAGATAATTTGCTGCTTCATGTAACATCTCCGCAATCCTGTGCCTTAATCATTGTAAACAAACAAAGAGAGGGTCAAATGATTTTAAACAAAACAATATATATATATTTTTAGAGATAATAATAAGTAATATGCAGATGGATAAATGATGATAAAATTGATGAAGGAATGAGAGTTTAAGAATGAAACAAAGGGTGTTCCGGGTTTCTCAGCTTCACGGAGGCCTTTTCTGGCTGGAAATCACCTCCGTAATATGTTTTAACTCGCTGTCCATTAACCTTAAATATCTGGCTTCCATCCTCAGTGCTCAACTCCACCGCACCATGTGGGAATATTTCTTTAATGATGAAAGGTCCGAACCAGCGTGATTTTAGTTTTCCCGGGAAGAGCCGCAGACGTGAGTTGAAGTAAGACCTTTTTCCCGACTTGGAGGTTTTTACTGCATATGCGTTTGTGCCAGTGCTTGGTGTGCTCATTATAAATCTTCGCATTTTCATATGCGTTAATCCTTCATTCTTCTAGCTCGACGAGTTGTAATTTCCGCGCTTCTCCTGCTTTCTTCAAATCAAAATTCAGCTTCTTTACCACCCACAGTGCCTTATACTCCAACTCCAATGGCAAATGATACGCTTTACCAAATACCAACGCATATGGGGACATACCTATGGTGTTTTAAATGCATTCCGATATGCCCATAACGCATTGTCAAGCTTTGTTGCCCAGCTTGTTCGTGACGACCTTACTACCTTCTCAAGTATCAATTTAATTTCTCGATTGGCCACTTCCGCCTGACCATTCGTCTGCGGATGGTATGCGATGGCCACTTTGTGGAGAATGTTGTATTTGCGCAGCAACTCCTTGATATTATGGTTGACAAAGTGGGATCCTTCATCACTTATGATGGCATGGGGAGTGCCAAAACAAGTGAAAATATGTTTCTTCAGGAATTGGGAGATTATCGCTGCATCACTTGCGACGCATGCTATTGCCTCTACCCACTTGGATACATAATCGACGGCTAATAAAATGTAATGTTTACCATTCAAAGGAGGGAATGGTCCCATGAAATCGATCCCTCATACGTCGAACAATTCAAGCTTCAAGATAGTGTTCATTGGCATTGCATGTTTCCATGAAATGTTACCTGTGCGCTGGCACCGATCACACTTCATTGCGTAGTTAGCTGCATCCTTGAACAATGTAGGCCAAAAGAATCCACTCTGTAATACTTTGGCTACGGTGTGCTGCCCTCCAAAGTGCCTACCATATGGTGAGTCGTGACATTGTAATAATAAGCGTTGTTAAGCAGCATTTGGTACGCATAATCGAAAAATCTGGTCTGCCCCTCTTTTATACAGATTTGGCTCATCCCAATAATAATGTCTGTATTCATGTTTAAGCTTCTTCTATTGGTGATAGGTGTAATCTTCAGGAAATTGCTCGCAAACCAAATAATTAACTATGTCCGCATACTAGGTCAATTCTTCTATATGGAACAACTGCTCATCCAGGAATACGACACTCACCTCAGACTCGTTGTGGTCAACCTCAGGATTTTTCAGTCTAGACAAGTGATCTGCAACTTGATTCTCTGTCCCCTTCCGGTCAATTATTTCTATATCAAATTCTTGAAGGAAGAGAATCCATCTGATCAGCCTCGGCTTTACGTCCTTCTTTGTCATTAAGTACTTTATTGCCGAATGATCAGTATGGATGAGTACCTTTGTTCCTAACAGATATGCTCGAAATTTCTCCAAGGAAAAAATTACCGCCGCGAGCTATTTCTCTGTGGTGGTATAATTTGTCTGAGCAGGATTTAATGTTTTACTCGCGTATGCGATGGGATGCAAAATTGTTTTTCTCTTTTGTGCCAGGACTGCTCTCATCACATACCCACTTGTGTCGCACATGATTTCAAAAGAAAGTGTCCAAACAGACGCAATCAATACGGGTGCAGTAATCAGTGCATCTTTCAAAACTTTGAATGCGTTGAGGCAATTGTTATCAAACTCAAAATTTCTGTCAGCCTCTAATAACGCACTCAGTGGTCGTGTTATTTTAGAAAAGTCTTTGACAAATCATCTGTAGAATCCAGCATGCTTCAAGAAGCTTCGTACAACCTTTACGCTTGTTGGAGGTGGAAGTTTTTCAATTGCTTTGATTTTTACTTTGTCCACCTCCAACCCATCCCGGAAAACCTTGTGTCCCAACACTATGCCCTCCTTCACCATGAAATGACATTTTTCCCAATTGAGCACCAGATTCGTCTCTTCACATCTCTTCAGTATCTTCTCCAAGTTTGCTAGACTTCTTAGGTGTTCCCATAAACAGAGAATTCGTCCATAAAGATTTCACTAGAGTCCTCAAGATAATCTGAAAAGATAGCCATTATGCACCTTTGGAACGTGCTTGGCGCATTGCAGAGGCCAAACGGCATACGGCAAAAAGCGAAGGTCCCATATGGACAGATGAATGTGGTCTTGTCTTGATCTTCTGGAGCTATCACAATTTGGTTGTACCTGGCATAACCATCCAGAAAGCAGTAAAAATCATTTCCAGCTAGTCTGTTTAGCTTTGATCAATGAATGGTAAAGGGAAATGATCTTTCTTTGTGGCCGCATTCAGCTTGCGGTAGTCCATGCAAATGCGCCATCCAGTGATGGTCCTTTGTGATATTAATTCGTTGTTTTCATTCAGGACTACCGTCATGCCGCCCTTCTTCGGCACACACTGCACGGGGCTGACCCACGTGCTATCTTCTATAGGATAGATAATGCCCACATCTAGCCATTTAATGATTTCCTTCTTGACGACTTCTTTCATCGCAGGGTTGAGTTTGCGTTATGTTCAATCGTTGCTTTATGGTCCTCTTCAAGACGAATGCGGTGCATACAATATGCATGGCTAATTTCTCTAATGTCGGCGAGCGTCCAGCCAATTGCTCATACATGTTTCCTGAGAATGCTCATCAATGCATTCTCCTGGTCTTCGTTGAGCACAGAGGAAATGATAACTGACAACTTCTCATTCTACCTAAAAAATGCATACTTCAAATGGGTTGGTAGGGTCTTTAATTCAAGTGTTGGTGGCTTCACTAAGGAAGGTTGCGTTATTTTTCTTTTTTCTTTTTCTGTTGGCTCTTCTTCTTGCTTTGCGATCATTTCTTCTTCCTTGCTTATTTTTGTTGCGATTGCATTATAGGCAGCAACGGATGCGCTGGCATCCTCTTCTTCATTTTCTTCATCAAACTTTTCTTTTTCAATTACATTCTAGTCATCATCTGAGTCATGTAGGTATTCTTCATTCGGAAACTTCATGGCACAAATTATGTTAAACTTGAGCTTCTGTCCGTTGATGCTCAAAGTGATTTCCCCTTTATGCACATCAATTTGAGCACGACCCGTTGATAGAAAAGGTCACCCCAGAATGATGGGCACATCTTTGTCGGTCTCATAGTCTAATATGATGAAGTCAGCTGGTAGGATAAACTTATCAATGGTTATCAGCACATCCTTCACCTTTCCCTCTAGATGCACCAGAGATCTATCGGCCAGTTGGAGAGTCACTGTTGTGGGCTCAAGTTGCCCCACATTCAGCTGTCTAAAGATTGACAGAGGCATCAAATTTATGCTGGCTCCCAGGTCACACAGGGCTTGCCCGATGTACAGTTCTCCTATGGAGCAAGGAATGGTAAATCTCCCAGGATCGCTCATCTTCAGTGGAATTATTGATTTGAAACTTTGTGTCAACGCCACCGTGGCAAACCTACCAGGTAGGCATTTCCTCAATCGCTTCACTGAAAGGAATATTAACATGTAATTGCTTTAACATGGATAGGAAGCGTTGGTACTGTAACTCTTCGTTCTTTCTCTTCCTTAGTCTATGTAGGAAAGGGGGTAACTGCACTTTCACGGTTCCTGTCTCATTTGGCTTTGAGGTCGACGCAACCTTCCGTTCTATTGCTTCTTTTTCTCTTTCTTCTTTTTGCGTTACCGCAAATTCAGGTTCAGCCATAATGGGAGCTGCCCGACTAAGCTCCTTATTTTCTCCCTCTATAGTCTTCCCACTTCGCAATGTCATAACCTGACATTGCTCTTTACCTGATCCCCCCAGGTTGCGTGGAAGTTCCTGAACTTGGCAGAGCCCCTTGCAGTCTACTTTTCAGCTCACTCGCAATCTAGCCCATCTGTAATTCTAGATTGCAGATGGACGTAGCCTGACTTTGAAGCACAGTTTCGTTTTTGTCTATGTATTGCTTCAATAGGCTTTCCAAGGAAGAGGATTTCGTTGGTTGTGAGCTATTTGCTTGATTGCTCGTTTGACCGTTGTTGGGTGGGAAGAATCCTGGTGGCCTTTCTTTTTGTGCCACGAGTTGGAAATTCTGTTGCTGATTCTTCCAAGCAAAATTGAGGTGATTTCTCCACCTGGGGTTGTAGGTATTCGTAAAGGGGTTATTCTTTACAAAGTAAACAGATTGTGGAATTTACGGGCAATCTTCCATCGCATGCCCATCACCGCAAGCCGCACACCTTGCGGTGTTTTGACTGATTGTGTTGATTTGCCCATTTTGCAGTGTTGGGCTGCTGATTGCAATTCCTTGTATTAAGTTCATCATTGCGGTCATCTGGTTTTGTAGTGAAGCAATAGCACCATTATTTGCGTCATTGTCTTTGAGTCTCAATCTCTGGTCACTCTCTCTCCAATCTTCATGATTCTTAGAGATGCGATCCAAGATATTCTTTGCCTCATCATACGTTTTATTAAGCAGATGACCAACGGCTGCCGCATTGGTAGTGGTCTGCGAAGCAGGATTCAAACCATGATAAGAAATTTCTATCTGGAGGCAGTTTGGCAAACCATTATGTGTACAATCTCCGACCAACCTCTTAAACCTCGCCCAAGCATCGTTGAATGATTTGTCCATGTCTTGTTCGAAATTTGTAATTAGTTTCCTTTGTTTGGCGTTCTTAGTCGGTGGAAAGTATTTCTTCATAAACTTCTCCACGACCTGTTCCCAAGAAGTGATCTCTCCCGGTTCGAGAGAATACGCCCATTTCCTAGCCTGATCATAGAGAGAAAATGGGAACAAAGTTAGTCAAACTACTTCGACAGAGATGTTCGGGAACATAAAAGTATTGCAGATTTCAATCAAGTTTCAGAGGTGGGTGTGCGGGTCCTCGCCACGCCTTCCTCCGAATTGTCCTGCAGTCTGGATCATCTGTAACATCACCGACTTCATTTCGAATATGTTTCCATCGAGGGCAGGCCTTATGATTCTCGGAGAGAAATCATAGAGGTTTGGCGATGCATAGTCCCTAATGGGTCTATTGTGGTCGTTTGCCAGCAGGATTGAATTCGCCATGACATTTTTATCATTTGGTGCTCCGTTTCCAGGCTGCTCCGCTATCTCTTCTTTATCTGATTGTGGTTGCTGTTGGCGGTTTCTCAGTCTCCTTCTAAATTTCCTTTCAATCTCTGGGTCGTAATTCGCCAGAGATTGAGAGTTTGCAAAGAAATCAAAATAATTACCGTTAGCATTCTATTTTACAGAAGTCCTCGGCAGCGGCGCCAAAGACTTGATGCTTATTTTTATTGAATGGAAATGTGGATGATATGCGTTGATGAAATTGCATTGTGTACTCAAGTTTCCTCAACGGAATCCAAGTGTAAATTCCACTGAGTTTCTTGGTAAGTCCATAGTCGAACATAGGGACTTGTGAAAACAGGTTGCGTTGGTAATTTTTAGGAAAAGTTTGCGGTAACCGAATAAATAAATTGTTGGTTTGTTGTTAATTGCATTAATGAGAAAATAAACAAAATGCGATAGATTTGAGAAAAGTCAGTTGTGTGATAGATGCACTGAGTATGCGATGAGCGGGTTGAGAAGATCTTTAGCTAGCGTTAGTTGGGAATGCGTCAGACTATGCGATCATGCTACCACCATGCACAGCAAGTCATTTTCCAATGCAAATGCGATGCTCCTAAGTCTAGGACGCATGTGTTGAATGCAAAAGTGTCCATAGAGCTTATCCCTAAGTCTCTACTCTTGTCCTATGCGATGATGCAAAATGCATAAAAGCAAGGTGACTGCATACAATCAAATCCTATCTCTAGGATGCATGCGATGCATTGATAACAAATAGTGCTCATTCCTAAGCTCCTATCTCTTGATTATGTGTTCTAATATGACTCTCCCGAGCCTAGATTCTAACCTGACCTTCACAAGTCTAGATCCTGTCCTTAGACTACCCTCCTGAGTATCTCTAATGGACGAATGAAGCATACATAATACAAGATAATCGCATAGCTTGAAGATTCCTTAGTTTTGCTAGCTAAATGCTTCTTAACCCATTCAACTAATTTAGCTACTCATGTGTAAATAATAGGGAGTGAACAGATATAGAGAAATAGATTCCATTTCGATAAATGAGTGGAGTACAAAATGACAATGGAAGTTAAGGGTAGAGGGCCTGGTAGCAATTCCTTGCTGACTGAGGCTTTTACACTATAATCTCTATTCGGTTCTAAAGATGTTCCCGCTTCCGCAGGCGTCGGCCCTCTCTCTGTCCTTGAAGCTTCCGGCACTCTCCTAAGCTTACCGGAATAAACTATTGGCACAACCTTCTCTCTCGCATCCATCTTAAAATGAAAGAAAACTATGAACAAGGACGTATGAAACTTCGAACTAAAGAATGGTGAACGGGTGAACTGGTTAAACCCTTTTCTGAAGGATGCCTCTGGTATTTATAGAACATCCAAGGTGAACGGTGACTTCTCTCTGATGATTGTACAGATGGGGCGGCTTTAATTCCTGACTGATGTGCCAAATATTTGTCACTGAAAAGTTGAATGTACTTGTGATCGTTATCGGCTGTCAACTTAATTCGGATTCGACTGTCATCAACTTTCTGTCCCATCGCGATTAATTATCCTTTCACCCAGATGCGCCTACCATGTTGTGCCGACCAAGTTGAGGCAATCCTTCTCAGGCGAATGTTTGCGAGTACAATCATCGCAAAGCCTTGCGGTGAAGTTGAGCTCGACCGATGATTTCCTATGATCGCAATTCTTGTATTGCGTCATCGCATAATCTGCAAAAAACACTAAAATCAACTCTTCCTTTGTGATGAACGTATGTGGCCATAATATTATGAAATTGATGCTTGATGGACACAATTTAACATGTTTTATCAACGCAATCCAACATTGTTTAAGAACTTAGCACTATGATAATGTGCCTTTCTGCCCGTTATCACACACACCTTCTCATGGCTTGAGAGGTATCCACACATAGTAGGACTATGTTGTATTGTTCATTAGAGGGATCGGTGGTACTTAAGGTGTAAGATGTAACTACAAGGACAAAACGGTAAATTGGCCCAGCTGTACTTATGAGCATTTGTAAAGGGTTATCGTACTATTGATTGGTTACATTTGATGGACACAGAAATATATCTATGATAATAAGAGTTCAGTTGTCGGTCTTTAGTGGAATTCCTGGCAGTTAACGGATAGTGGATCTTGTGGCTAAAGAGTTTAGTCAGCTATTCATGTACTATTAGAGCTTCGAGCCATAGGTTCATAAGGTCCCCTTGGTAGCTTGGATACAAGTTGAGAATCAGTTTTTGGGTCAATTTGAAATGTTCAAATTGACAAAAGGGAGTTGGATTATATATGATATAATCGAACTGGTTAATTATATATGATATGATTGACTAAATGTATGAGATACATTAATTTGAAAGAAATTGGATATAAATATGATTTATATCAGGCAGAGAAGAAAACACTATGGTTGATATATGATATCAAACTAAGGTTATATATGAATATATTTATTATTTTATTAATTGGATAGTTATGGGATAATTGCCCGACGTTTTCTCCGTAACCATGTGTTAATGGGAAGTTCAATTTGGTTTTCGTAACCGAAGAATAAAATGAAAATTGGTTTCATTTTGCAGAGAACACATTGATGCGTGCAATTTGTGATGTGTTATGGTGTGAGTTTGCGGTGATCATGCAAGTTTTCCTAACAAGACCCAAGTATAAGCTTATTAGGTTTCCTGATAAGTCCAGGGTCGAACACAAGGAGTACTAAGTAAATATGCGACAATCACTTTGATTCTTTTGCGGTAGTAAAAACAAATTAAGTGGATGATGTTTTGATTAAGAGTTTTTCCTATGCGACAGAGTTGAACGCAGAGTTGATAAAAGCGTAGAGTTACAATAAATATGCGACGAAGGGGTTGAGAAGGGGTTTAGCTAACATTTCCTAAGTTTGTGCACAATTTATGTGATCATGCTACACACAAATAACAAAACGTCATTTCTCAATGTTGAATGCCATAACTCCTATTTCTAGGACGCATGCAATGAGTATACGATAAAGTCGATAGGACTTATGTCTAAGCCTCTATTCTTATCTATGCGATGATGAATAATGCATACATAAAACAAGATGACAACATACAGTTATACCTATTTCTAGGGTGCATGCAATGTGTAGATAGCAACAGAACTTATGTCTAAGTTTCTATTTCTTGCTTATGCTGTTCTAATCTGACTCTCTCAAGCCTAGATTCTAATCTGACTATCTCAAGTTTTGATTCTATCTTTAGACCACTCTCTCAAGTATCTCTAAAGGGTGAATGACACATACATAAGACAAGATGATCGCATAAAATGTAAATCTTAAGTCATGCTAGCTGAATACTTCTCAACCCATTCAGAAATTTAGCTACTCATGCGAAGTATAGAGAGATTGAACATAGATTGAAATGAGATTTCCATTCTCTATAAATAAAGTACTGAATACAAAATAACAATGGAATTGAGAGATAAGAAGCCCGGTAAGCAATGTCTTGCTTTCTGTGGCCTTTTACACTGTTCTTTTTCACTCCAACTCTATTCTCGATGTGTATTCTTGCTCTCGCAAGTGTTGGCCATCTCTCCTTTGTAACACTTTCTGGCAGTCTCTCGATCTGTCCGGGAATGATCTCTCAGCTTCTTTGTCTCCTTGTTCGTCTCTGTCTTCTAAGTATATCTATGAGTATGTGTGTGAACGGACTAACTAACTCTCTTACTTCTTGATCCCTTTTACACTGGTGGCCTTCGATATTTATAGAGCTCAAGGTGAAACAACCTTTCTTTCTAATGATTGCAATGATGGGTTGTATTAATTCTCCTGCTCTGATGCGCTGATTAATGGTAACCGAAAGTTGAGTATACTTGCTACAGTGTGACTTTAATGGCTTGTCAACTAAATTCGGATTCGACTATCATCAGCTTTCCGTCCCATCATGATTTATCATGCTGTCACCTTGATGCACAATCTTTATGCTGCCACCTTTTTAAGAAACTTCTCATGATCGCATGCGATCGCAATCATCAAGCGAGCTGACGCCTAGTTCCTTTGGATTGCAATTTTACTTGCGCCATCGCATTTTTCTTGCACATAATAAGTAAATTAACTGCTTTTATGCGATGAGCGCATGCGATCGTAATCGCTTTCAGTTTAGCGCTTTTGGACATGATATTGCTTATTTTACCGTCGCATTCTCTCATTGTTTTACTTATTTGAGTTGTAATAACTTGTATTTCTACCAGTTATCACACACGTAAATGCTCACGGAGTGTTTGGTATTCGATCGCTTAGTGATTGAGAGCCTATACGATAGTGCAACTTTTGTTAAACGACCACTCACACGCGCGCGCGCTTTACTAACCGATTGCTTACGTTTTACTAAACAATCGCTTAGCACCCGAGCCTAACTAAACGATCGTATAGACGATCGCCTAGCTTTTCTTACACGATCGTGTACCTCACCTAATCGATCAAACATCCTGACTATACAATAGTCATTGCTTTCTCCCACTTGCTTGATCATTGTGCACGATCTCTTTTCCTCCTTACCTCTACCAATCCAAACAGACCTTACACTTTGGATTCTTACCCCGAGAATACTAAGGGCGCCAAGTGGTGGTGTCGTCCCCATTTCCTGTTGTTCGTGCAAAGCCGTTCGTTGTAGACGACCGAAGAGTTGCTGAACGATTGCCTGCTGATCCAGCAAGAGCGTAAGGAGGCTGTTGTGGAGAGAGCAAGATTTTTCGAGAAGAAAGTCTGGTAAGTTCCTTGTTCTCTTGTGTATTTATCTTAAAGCATGCTAGTAATTTAGTAGTTTGAATGCATATCTGTATGTGTGAATGTAAATATGGAAATTCTGTCACAATGAATTGGAAAAATCCCCTTTCGCTCATAGGTACTCTTGTATAAGAGTTCCTTCAATTTGTATCAGAGACAGGTTTATGATATTCCAAATTCATTGATGCAAAGAATTGCCTTTACATTCTAGGTGGGTGAAACATGTCTACTCTCCGTTTTAATTGTTAATTCGTTTGTAGATGTGTGGATTAATGAAGTTTATGGGATGAAACCTTGGTTTGTTAAATTCTTTTATATTTCCAGTTAATTGTAAAGGCCCTTGCATTTTTGGGCATTATTATTTGCAATCGAGTCTGTATTCAAAGTTAGTTTGAGTCTTTGAGTCGTTCGTGAAAAAGCTTCATAGCAAGGGTTGCTGTTCTTCAAGGATGAAGATGATTAAGCATTGGTCGGGTCGTGTAGATGATGGGATAGATGATCGCTGAGTATTGGATACTCGGGTGTCATTTATCGCGCGTGCACTAGACGATCGTATAGCTCAGCAAGCCTCATCGCTTAGTTTCTGACTATACGATCGCGGAGGAAATCGCGTGGTAAATCGTTTACCTATCGCGTGTTAAGCGATCATCTAAACGATCAGGCTTCGCAGCCTCTTGTCGTCTAAGCGATCGTTTAGCATTCGCGTTATCGTCTAGTGTTCACTACACGATTGTTTACCTGGAGGCGTTTACTAAATGATGGGAGGTTCGCCTGGCAGTTCAAGACCTGGTTCGCCTATGAATCGGTTTGCTCGATGGAAAAAAATGTAATATTTAGAATTTTTTATTCCAGTTTTATAGGTGGTTCATCCCGATCCATTAATCTGTTTTATTTTATCCAGAGATGTATGGTTTATATTTTATATGTCATATGGTATGTACATATAGAAAAATCCCACCTTAGGTTATGCATTGGTCATGCATCATCTCTTTATTATAAATGTTATGATTTAGAGAAGCATGATTTAGATTACGTAAGAGCATGCCCATGCATCATATAATATAAGAGTTATATTATGCATGCATCAAGGCATTGGCATGCATCATCTTTATATTATAATTGTTATAGTCTAAGGGTGTATGGAAAACATTATGCTTGGTTGTTATTTGTATATAAAAGTTATGTATAGTCATGATCGAACATTGCATGAAGCATGACACATAAGTTACTTTATAAGCATTATAAATACCTTGTTATGTAACAATGTATGTTTTAGTTGTTTCTTTAATAGTGGTTATAAAAAGAAATTAGAACTAAAAGCAATAAGAAAGACATGCATGCTCACGTAGGTTTAATTCATGCTTTTAAAATGTTTAAAACTTCGATGAGATAGACCTAAGATCACGGTTCTAATATGATTAAAAACCTTAGGCTTTAATCTTTTAATAAGTTTAATTGGATTAAATTGACTAATAAAAGGTTAAAGTGTAAGAAATCTATCTATAAGGGACCTTTTGTCTTAGGCGGGTTCTGTCTAGGCTGGGTATTTAAGTTGACAGAAACATAACACCCTTACCTGGGAACCTACCTGGAAAGGTGAATTAGATAGATTTGATGCATGCATGCAAGTTAAGGACAGTCCATTAAAGAGTTTAAATGTGACTACTTGATCTTGTATTATTTCAAAGATAAAAGAGATTTTTTGAGCGGACTTAAAAGATGACTTAGCTAAAATCAGTAGCCGGATTGTCTAGGTTAATGAACCCCTAGGTAGAACATTCAGTGGGAGGTACTTGGGGCATATGATGCTTTATTTAAACCTTTCACGTTTCTCCCTTATAGTCCACACCATGAGATCTACCCTCGGCCTCGTGGCACCCTGGGAGTGTCCCCCTAAAGGATGGTGTTTGGGTAGGTCAATATCAAGGTAGATGGAGAGAATGTTCATAGTAAGTGGGAGCAGGAAGTGCGATAGCATATCCCATGGTCTCTCTCGTTGGATTGAATAAAGTTTTTGTGCATCGCCTCGATGTTGAAGGAACTTTTATTCAAGAGTACCTACGAGTGGAACCGAATCTTTTCAATTCATTGTGACAGAATTACCACATATACATTCAAACATACTAATATGCATTCATAATGCTAAAAAGATCAAAAGATCATACCAGTTGAAGATTTCTTCACAGCGAGTCTTAAACCCAACCGTCTACCTCGAACAATCACCACTCGAACAGAAGGAAATAGAGATGACACTACCACTCAGAGGCCTCAGTATTCTTAGAGTGTGAATCTAGAGTGTGGGCTTTGTTTGAATTTGGTAAAGGGAAGGAGGAAGAGGGACCGTACACAATGATCAAGCAAGTGGAAGATGAGGTCGTCTATCGCATAGACAAGATGCTTGATCGTTTAGGTGAAGTATACGATTGTGTAGGAAAAAATAAGCGATCGTCTAAACGATTGTGTAGGAAAAGGGTGTGCGATCGTCTAAACGATCGTGTAGGAAAAACTAAGCGATCGTCTATATGATCGTTTAGTAAATATCAGGAGCTAAATGATCACTTAGGTAAAGGTAAACGATCGTTTAGTAAATAGCATGCGAAGGTGTAATAGGTAAGCGATTGCTTAGCAATATTGTATATGTAAGCGATCGTGCAGGCACTATCATATAGGCACTGATTTTCTAAGCGATGACACACTATTTAACACAATGTCCGCACATCTCATGTTTAACACACTATCAACTATTTATGCATCTCAAAATGATATTTCAATACACTCATCCGTTATTAGAACAAAAGAGACGTCGTCCCATTTCCTTTATAACCGTTCAATGAATACGATCTCATCATATTCATAATATATAAATTAATATCATATATTAATTATAGTATTTTCCTCCACTAGATATAAATCACATTTATATCCAATTTCCTCCAAATTAATGTATCTTATACATAAAGTTAATTATATCATATTTAATTAACTCGTTTAATTATATCATATATAATCGAACTCATTCTTGTCAATTTGAACATTTCAAACTGACCCAAAAAATGACTATCAACTTGTATCCAAGCTACCAAGGGGACCTTATGGACCTATGGCTCGAAGCTCCAACGGTACGTGAATAGCTGACTAAACTCTTTAGTCACGATATCCACCATCCGTTAACTGCCAGGCATTCCACTAAAGACCGACAGTTGAACTCTTCTTGCCCTAGATATATTTCTATGTCCATTGGATATAGCCAATCATCAGTACGATGACCTTTCACAGATGCTCGTAATTACAGCAGGCCAATTTACCGTTTTGCCCTTATAATTACATCTTTCTCCTTAAGTACCACTGATCCCTCTAATGAACAATACAACATAGTCCTACTATGTGTGAACACCTCTTGGGCCATGAGAAGTGCGTGGCGCCACATCGTTCAAGCCCCTGGATCAACCTTTAAGAGAGCAATCTATCTACTTACCCCTGCTTTGGAGAAGGAGTGAACTCCATCTTGTGAAGCTGAGTTCTCAGTTCCCAAATCAGATGGATCCCTAAAATGGTAGGTTTGAGTCGGCACTCTGGCCACTTGCACCCATGCAAATCAAAAGACCGCCCTCAATGGAAGGAGTTCCCAACTCATTCAGGATTGAGGTCATGTTACCTATAGTCATCCTAGTGAAGTGAAATCTCAGTCATGAAGGATGTTATATGACAAGACATTAACACTTCGAGGTCAGGTCTTATACAAACTCTTTGTATAGGATGCCCCCGCTCGTATGTCCATTACACGAATGATCAGAATCAGACCATTTGTGACATGTCCCAACATTTGTAACAATTCCACAAAGTGGGCTGCGTTCGTAGGAGTACCAAGATAAGGTTTCCCTTTTATATCCATACACTACAGACTATTTTTGGTTGTCACTTGAGACATGATCCACTTGTATGTCACTACATACATGCTTAAGTTACATAAAGACATCAGGGATACTAAGTTTATTGGTTTGTGGTAAAATAAAAACATCTAAATGTGCAAAGTCAAGAAGTGAAGTAATTATCATATATATTATACATCACAGGTGTTCGTACAAAGTTGTTTACAAACTACAGGACGCGAGACTTTAGGGCACAAATCCCAACAGAGGCACCTTGGGAGTGTCCCCCTATAGGATGGCAGTTTTGCACGTTTCTTTATTTGATCTCTTGAAAGAGGATAAGGTTACTTAGTCTCTTGTTCTAATCTGCTTCTTCCCTACGGTGGGCTCATTAGGGCGGGACTCTGGCGTCGAAAATGAGGGGTCACACTTACGCAGAATTGTTAAGGGTTAACAGTTCTAGACCAAATAAATGGTGGGTGTTAGGTTCAGTTTCAAGAGTTGGTTCTGCCTAATGGTTGGGAATGTCTCCTCTTAGTGAAGGGGCATCTGATCACCCCACCGGTGACGTTTTTCCTGCCTCGCTGGGGCATCATTGCAAAATAGAATATTTTATCACTTAGGGTACTTGGAAACTTTTTTGCTAAAAGTAATTGGTTAAAATGTGGTGTAGCAAAGTCATATAAAAGTTTGTTTGTTTTTCAGCAACGGTTTTTAAAATGGCTACAGCCACAATCGCTTTGCTCAGCATCGAAAAACTTATTGCAACAACTATTCTAGTTGGAAACATATGATCACGACGATACTCATCATCGAGGATCTAATGTTTTCCCTAACGAAGGTATATCCTCATATTCCAGCTCCAAACGCCGCTTGAAATGTTCGGGAGGCGTAGGAGAGTTGGACATGGACAAACGAGAAGGTTTGAGTCTATATCTTGGCCAATCTGAGTGACGTGTTGGCCAAGAAACATGAGCTCATGGTCTCAGCGCGTGAGATCATGGAGTCCCTGCAGGGGATGTTTGGACAACCGTCTGGATAGCTCAAGCATGAGGCTTTGAAATACATCTTCAACTCCAAAATGGAGGAAGACACCTCTGTTCGTGAACATGTGCTTAATATGATGGCCCACTTTAACGTGGCAGAGATGAATGGGTCTAGAATCAATGAGGGAAGTCAGGTTAGCATCATCCTGCATTCTTTGCCAGAGAGATTTATCCACTTTGTTAGCAAAGCGATTCATCACAAAGTGGAATACACTCTTAAAACTCTCCTCAATGAGTTGCAGACATACCAATCTTTACTAAAAAGTAATGAGAGGAAAAGGGGTGAGGCAAATGTTGCTTCATCTTCTAGGACGTTCCATCGAGGTTCGACCTTGGGAACGAAGTTTGCACCTTCTACTTCTAACTTTGGATAGGGGAAGAAGAAGAAGGGTGGTAAGAGAAAAGGGAAAGTGCCTGTTAACCCGCCACCTGTCATTCCAAGGAGGCGTCCTTCACTGGTTGAAAAAGGAAAATATTTCCACTGCAACCAAAATGAACACTGGAAGAGGAATTATCCTCGCTGGCTAAAGGAAAGAAAGGCCGCCAAGGCTAAGGCCAAAGCAGACAAAGGTAAATATGATTTACTTGTGCTAGAAACATGTTTAGTGGAGAATGATGATTCTGCCTGGATAATTGATTCGGGCGCCACTAATCACGTTTGTTCTTCTTTTCAGTGGTCTAGATCCTGGCGATAACTAGAGGCTGGTGAGATGACGACGCAAGTAGGCATCAGATACGTCATCTCAGCTGTGGTAGTGGGAGGCATCCAGTTAATTTGCAGAATAGGTTTCTGGTTTTAAAAGACGTTTATGTTGTTCCTGAATTAAAGAGGAACCTTATTTCTGCAATATGTCTGTTACAATATAAATATACACTTTCTTTTAATGTGGATAAAGTGTTTATTCATAAATATGGTGTTCAAATTTTTACAACTAAACTGGAAAATAACTTGTATGTGCTAAGACCGTTAGCCTTAAGTTCCCTTCATAACACAGAGTTGTTTAAATCTGTCGTACTCAATCTAAACGTTAACGAATTTCTCCAAAATAAAATGCCCAACTTTGGCGGCTTCGATTAGGGCACATCAATCTCAATAGGATTGAGAGATTGGTGAAAAATGGCCTTCTCAGTGAGTTAGAAGAAAGTTCTATACCGGTGTGCGAATCTTACCTTGAGAGTAAGATGACTAAAAGGCATTTTACTAGAAAATGTTATTAAGCCAAAGAGCCTCTTGAGTTAGTACGTTCTGACCTCTATGGTCTTATGAATGTGTGAGCCCAAGGTGGCTATGAGTATTTTATCGATTTTACTGATGATTACTCTAGGTATGGGTATGTTTATCTGATGCAACGGAAGTCTGAACCCTTTGAAAAGTTCAAAGAGTTCACGTCTGAAGTTGAAAATGAATTGGATAGACGGATTAAAACACTTAAATCAGATCGAGGTGAAGAGTTTTTGGATTCGGGGTTCTAGGATTATTTGATAGAACATGGAATCGTTTCCCAACTCTCAGCACTGGGCACACCTCAGTAGAATGGTGTAGCAGAGAGGAGAAATAGAACTTTGTTGGACACGATTCATTTGATGATGAGTTACGCTTCCTTACCAGAATTATTTTGGGATTTCGCAGTGGAGACTGCGGTATACATACTCAACTGTCTTCCTTCCAAGAGTGTTGGAAGAACACCTCTAGAATTGTGGAACAGGCGTAAAACTAGTTTATGTCACTTCCGCATTTGGGGTTGCCCAACACATGTGCTTGAGGCAAATCCCAAGAAGTTGGAACCACGGTCGAGGTTATGCTTCTTTGTAGGGTACCCCAAAGGTACACGAGGGGGTTATTTTTGTGATTCGTCGGAAAATAGGGTGCTTGTTTATACGAACGCTACTTTTATGGAGGAGGATCATATTAAGGAGCACAGTCCACATACTAAAGTCGTGTTACATGAGCTTTCCAACGAAACTACTGAAACTTCAGTAAGAATTGTTGAAGGGCCTGCTTCATCAGCAAGAGTTGTTGATTATAGTTCATCTAGTAGGTCGGTTTCACCTCAAGAGTTGAGGGAACCTCGATGCAGTGGGAGGGTTGCGAACCCGCCTATTCACTATTTGGGTTTCACAGAAATCCTAGCTATGGTAACAGATGGCGACGTTGAGGATCCGTTGTCTTATCAGAAGGCAATGGAGGAAATAGACCGGGATGAATGGGTCAAAGCCATGGATCTCGAGTAGGAGTCGATTACTTCAACTCAATATAGGATCTCGTAGATTAGCTTGATGAGGTAAGACCTATAGGTTGTAAATGGATCTACAAGAGGAAACAGGTTGCTGATGGGAAGGTGCAAACCTTCAAGGCTCAACTTGTGGCAAAAGGTTATACTCAGGTAGAGAGAGTCAACTATGAGGAGACTTTCTCGCCTGTTGCCATGTTAAAGTCGATATGCATTCTTTTATCCATTGCAACTTATTATAATTATGAGATCTAGCAAATGGACGTCAAAACAAACTTTCTTAATGGCAATCTTGAGGAGACCATTTACATGGTACAACCCAAGGAATTCATTGCCCAAGGTCAGGAGCAAAAAGTTTGCAAAATTGAATCGGTCCATTTATAGACTGAAACAGGAACCTTGATCTTGGAACATTTGGTTTGATACTGCGATCAAATCGTATGGTTTTGACCAACACATTGATGAACCTTGTGTCTACAAGAAGATCATCAACGATTCAGTAGTTTTCTTAATGTTATATGTAGACAATATCCTACTCATTGGGAATGATGTAGGTCTACTAACTATAGTTAAGAACTAGCTAGCGACCCATTTCCAAATGAAATATTTGGGAGAGGCTCAGTTTGTTCTGGGTATACAGATCTTTTGAGATCGTAAGAAAAAAATGTTAGCGCTATCTCAAGCATCGTACGTTGAAAAAATTTTGCTCAAGTACTCGATGCAGGACTTCAAAAGGGGCCTACTGCCATTCAAGCATGGAGCCACTTTGTCTAAGGACATGTGTCCTAAGACGCCTCATGAGGTTGAGGAGATGAGACGGGTCCCAAATGCATCTGTCGATGGCAGTTTGATGTACGCGATGCTCTGTACTAGGCTAGACATTTGTTACGCTGTGGGAATAGTCAGTAGGTATTAGTCAAACCCAGGCCAGGGTCACTAGACCACAATTAAGAACATCCTCAAGTATCTTCAGAGAATGAGGGACTACATGCTCGTGTATGGATCTAAGGATTTGATCTTTACTGGATACACAAATTCTAACTTTCAGACTGATAGGGACTCTTGCAAGTCCACTTCAAGGTCAATTTTTACTCTTAACAGAGGAGTTGTAGTGTGGCGAAGCAATAAGCAGGGGTGCATCGCCACTTCACTATGGAGGTCGAGTACGTAGCGACTTATGAAGCTGCTAAGGAAGTCGTCTGGCTCAGGAAGTTTCTGACAGAGTTGGAAGTATTTCTAGATATGTCTAGGCCCATCACCCTCTTTTGTGACAATAGTGGTGCTGTGACGAACTTCAAGAAGCCAAGGAGTCATAAGTGCGACAAACACATAGAGCGAAAGTATCACCTGATCCGTGACATAGTGCATCGAGGGGACGTGATCATCACAAAGATCGCTTTGAAGCACAACGTTGCTGACTTGTTTACGAAGGCTCTCACGGCTATAGTGTTTGAGGGTTACCTTCAGCATGGGTCTACAGGACTGCCCACGGCTGGAATAGGGCAAGTGGGAGATATTATTGTACTCGGCCTTGGTGCCCTAGTTTATTGTTTTGTACTAATTTTTGTACACCCCACTCGCTTTAGGAAAAGTGAGAGATTGTTGGGGATAATGCTCTAAAGTCTCTTGTCTTGTAGTTTGTAAACAGTTTGTACAAACGCTTGTGATGTATGATAAATGATATTTTCTTCACTTCTTGACTTTGCACATTGGATGTTTTATTTGCTTTACCACAAACATATAAACTAAAATCCCTGATTGTTATTATGTAACTTAAGCATGTATGTGGTGACATACAAGTGGATCATGTCTTAAGAGACAACCAAAATGGTCTGTAGTATATGGATATAGGAGGGAAACCTATCCTAGTAACGTTACGGATGCGACCTACTTTGTGGAATGGTTACAAGTGTTGTAATTGCCATAGATGGTCTGATTCTAATCATTCATGTGGGGACATGCGAGCAGAGGCGTCCTATACAAAGAGTTTATATAAGGCCTGACCACGAAGTGTTAACATCTCGTTATATAACGTTGTTCATGACAGAGACTTCACTTCATTAGGATGACCATAGGTAACATGACCTCAATCCTGAGTGAGTTGGAAACTCCTGCCATTGAGAGCGATCCTTTGATTTGCATGGGTGCGAGTGGCCAGGCTGCCAACTCAAACCTACCACTTTGGGAATTCGTCTGATTTGGGAGCTGGAAACTCAGTTACACAAGATGAAATTCACTTCTTTACCGAAGAAGGGGTAAGTAGATAGATTGCTCCCTTAAGGGCTAATCCTGGAGCTTGAACGATGTGGCACCACACACCTTCTCATGGCCCGAGAGGTGTCCACACATAGTAGGACTATGTTGTATTGTTCATTAGAGGGATTAGTGGTACTTAAGGAGTAAGATGTAACTACAGGGGCAAAACGATAAATTGGCCCAGCTGTACTTACGAACACCTGTGAAGGGTTATTGTATTGATGATTGGTTATATCCGATGGACACAGAAATATATCTGTGGTAAGAAGAGTTCAGTTGTCAGTCTTTAATGTAATGCCTGGCAGTTAACAGATGGTGGATCTCGTGGCTAAAGAGTTTAGTCAGCTATTCACATACCGTTGGAATTTCGAGCCATAGGTCCATAAGGTCCCCTTGGTAGCTTGGATACAAGTTGAGAATCAGTTTTTGGGTCAGTTTGAAATGTTCAAATTGACAAGAGGGAGTTCGATTATATATGATATAATTGAACTGGTTAATTATATATGATATGATTGACTAAATGTATGAGATACATTAATTTGGAGGAAATTGGATATAAATATGATTTATATCAAGTAGAGAAGAAAACACTGTAGTTGATATAAGATATCAAACTATAGGTTATGAATATAATATGATTATATTTATTATTTTATTATAATTGGAGAGTTATGGGATAATTGCCCGACGTTTTCTCCGTAACCATGCGTTAGTGGGAAGTTCAATTCGGTTTTCGTAATCGAAGAATAAAATGAAAATTTGTTTCATTTTGCAGAGAGAACACACGTAATTGCTCACAGAGTGTTTGGTATTTGATCGCTTAGTGATTGAGAGCTTATACAATAGTGCAACTTTTGTTAAATGACCACTCACCCGCGCGTGCACTTTATTAAACGATCGCTCAACGCCCGAGCCTAACTAAACGATCGTATAGATGATCTCTTAGATTTTACTACACAATCGTGTACCTCACCTAAACGATCAAGCATCCTGACTATACGATAGTCGTTGCTTTCTCCCACTTACTTGATCGTTGTACACGATCTCTTTTACTCCTCACCTCTACCAAATTCGAACAGAGCCCACACTTTGGATTCTCAATTCGAGAATACTAAGGGCTCCAATTGGTAGTGTCATCCTCATTTCCTGCTGTTTGTACGAAGCCATTCGTGTAGACGACCAAGGTGTTGCTGAAGATTTTCTGCTGATCTAGCAAGAGCGTAAGAATGCTGTTTGTGGAGAGAGCAAGATTTGCCGAGAAGAAAGTCTTCAACTAGTAAGTTCCTTGTTCTCTTGTGCATTTATCATAAAGCATGCCAATAATTTAGTAGTTTGAATGCATATCTGTATGTGTGAATGTAAATATAGAAATTTTGTCACAATGAATTGGAAAGATTCGCTTCGGCTCATAGGTACTCTTGTGAAGAGTTCTTTCATTGAGATTAATTAATTAAACTCTTTAACTAAATTAATCAATGTTCATTAACTATTGGTGACTCCACATAAGACCGATAACTGCACTCTTCATACTACAGATATATTTTTGTGTCCACAGATATAACCAATCAATAATGTGTCGACCTTTCACAAATTGCCCATAATTACAATTGGTCAAATTATTGTTTTACCCCTGTAGTTACATGTAACTCTTTAAGTACCATTGATTCCTTTAATAAACAAATAGTTTATTGTCAAACTATAAACTAACACCTTTTGGGCTAGTGAGAGATTGAGGCCTCATTGTTTAAGATCCGGAATCAGCTATGATAGGAGCAATTTATCTACTTTTCCTAATATCGGGAATAAGTGAATTCTATCTTATGTAGTTGTGTTCCCAGCTCCTTACTCGTACAAATCCCCAAAATGAGGCTTGTTAAGTTGGCTAACATGGCCACTCTCACCTATAAAAATCAAAAGATTTCCCTCATAAACAGGAATTCACAACTCACTCAAGATTAAGGTCAAGTCACCTATGGTCATCCTAGTAAAATGTAAGTTTCTTCTAACAACATTGTTATATAGAGAGATTATTCATTTCGTGGTCCGGTCTTATAAAAACTCTTTGTATGAAATACCTCTATTCTCATGTCTCCACATGAATGATCGAGATTAGAATATTTGTAGCACTTTACAAAAATTGTAACAACTTCAAAACAGACCATATTCGTAATGTCATCAAGGTAAGGTACCCAATGTTATCTATCTACTACAGACCATTTTGGTTATTATTTAAACTTATTCCACCTGTATATCAACCACGTACATGTTTTAGGTTTCATAAAATAACCTTGGATCTTAGTTTATTAGATCAAATTAATGCAGTCTAAATGTTAATAAAATACCTCTTATTTTATTAAATATATAATTTATTTTTATAAATTACAAGAATATGAGATTTAGGACACCAAAGCCAACAATGTTCCACTTGTCCTAAAGCAAGTGAGATGTACAGTATCAAATACAATACAATAAACTAGGACATACAATATACCCAACAATTGACCTATGCAAACACCATCTGTAGGGGAACACAAGCAAAGGTGCCTCTGTTGGGTTTTATGCCCTAAAACTCGTAGATAGTAAATTTTATTAATTACCGCCATCAATAAATCGTTATAGATGTTAATTCATTAAATGTTATTGTTTGTGTTGTTTATCTATTTTTGTCTTAATAACCCTAAATCCAATAAACTAACATCCAATACTACCTTCTGAGTCTTGAACGGTATGTGGAAACATACAGGGATTAATGTTCAAGATATAACTTGAAGGGTCTAGTATAGGGATAGGGTTGGGTACCTTATCCTGATAACACTATGGATACGACCCACTTTGTATTTGATACAAACACAATGATCCAACGCGTTCATGTAGTTAACGTGCGAGTTGGGGTATCCTATTTAATGAGTTTTAAGACTAGACCGTGAAATAGTAACCACTAGATGTAACACTGTTAACTAGTTAGGTTCCTATTTCAATAGGATGACCTAGGCAACGTAGTCTTAATCCTGAGTATATTATGAATTCCTGCTCACGAGGTATTGTCCATTGATTTGTATAGGTGAGGGTGGTCAGTTCGTCGACCCAATATGCCTATCATTTTGGGGACAAGACCAAGTGAGGAGTTGAGAACATAATAATACAAGATAGAATTCTCTCATTCCCGTCTTAAGGGTAAGTAGACGAGTGTTCCTTTAAATGATGTCTCTGGGACTTGAACAAAGGGTCCTACCCATCTCATTGGCCTCAAAAGGGGTTTCTGTTTATTGGTTGGACCATAGGTTATTCATTAGAGGAGCACAGGTACTTAAAGAATCAGAGTCAAGGGAAAAATGATAATTTGACCCAGTTGGAGTTACGAACACTCGTAAAGAACTAACTTGCTGTTATTGACCTATATGTGTGGACATAAAAATATATCTGTAGTGAGAAGAGTGCAGTTGTGAGTCTTTAGTAGAGTGTACCCACAGTTAACGAATATTAATTAACTTGGTTAATGAGTTTAGCCAAATAATCTCATATCATTGGAGCTTCTAATCTACAGGTCTACCAAGTCCCCTTGTTAGCTTACTATAGGATATTTAAGAGGGATGATTTGAATTGTTCAAATTAATTTGATGAAACCATATATTAATGTGATTAATATATAATTGATTATGGATATGATCTATAATTCAAATTAAATTGGAAAGTAATATTTGAATAAGATTCAATTAATTAATTCAAGTGAATTACATTCACAAATAATTAATTCATAGAGAGGTATTGCACATATACATACGATGTTTATGATAAAAAAATTATACACATTAAATTTAATGTATAAATAGTTATTTAATTCATGTGCAAATTAAATTAAATAAGTGTTATTTAATTGTGCTAATTAATTAAATAAGTGGTATTTAATTAATTAGACTAATTAATTAAATAAGTGTTAATTAATTAATTAATTATGGAAAAGAGAAATAGGAAAAGAATTAGAAAAATGGCTTGACTTTTCTCTATATAAAGACCTCCTATTGCTCATTTGGGAGACACATATACTAACAATACACAACACACAAGTGTTATTGTGTAATATTTTTCCTAAGCCACAAAGAGATTGCTCTCTACTCTCCAAAACCCTTTTCTCCTCTCCCTCTCCCAATAGTTGGATACCACCTATCTCTCTATTGAAATCCTAGAGAATTATGAGGTTACTTTCATGGTAGTATTCAAGATTGTTCAAGAAATCGTTCGTGATCAAAATCATAGGAGGAGCTGTTCGTTGGAACATAAAGAGGATTGTTCGTGAAGCTTGAGAATCTACAAAGGTAAGAATGGTTTTAATCTTTTTCCTAAAACATGTTATATTACATGTTTATATTATGTTTTAGTATACTGAATTTGTTTATATAAAAATTGAATTGTGGGATGCAAGGCATTCACAACGCTTCTGCTGTGGGATTTGATCCCTTCAGCCTCGAGGCCGTGCATAAATCTCATGGTATGAACTTTTAGAGAGAAAAGTGAAAGGAAAAAAAAATGAAATATCATGTACCTCATTTACCTCCTACGAAGTGTTTTACCTAGGGTTGATTAGCTTAGAAAAAATTCGGCTAATAATTTTTTATTAAGTGTTTGTCAACTTTGCCCAATGTAATATTTACATTTGATAGTTTAACAATGTTAAGTTATGTTCATTAAATACTTTAATAAACATTATTCACTCATTGTACGATTCTAAAAAATTTATCTAATTCACCTTACAGGTCAGTTCCCAAGTAGGGGTATTCCGTTTCCATCAGCTTAAATACCCTAGCCTAGACAGAACTGTCCTAAGACAAATGTCCCTTATAGATAAATTTATTATAAATTTAATCTTTTAATTAAAACCAATTTAATCCTATTTAACGGAATTAAAAGATTAAACCTATTTCTAATCATATTAGAAACTTGATGAACATAGGTCTAGTGTGAAACCGATTTTAAACTATTTAAAACTGATTTAACTTATGTTTGCATGCAAATCTTTATTATAGATTTTGATTCTAATTTCATTTAACTTGCAACAATTATAAAGATTAAATGAAACTACTAAAACCTAACATGTATCTAATGACATACTTTAAAATTATAACAATTATAATTTACTAAGGTGGTGTCATGCATCTTACATTTCCTTTTTCATTACATTATATACAATTATATAATAAGGTAATGAAAAATAAACAACATACATCCATACATTTAAATTACATATTATAACATTTATAATATAAATGATGCATGGAAATGTAATTCATGCATGAAACCATATTTTATAACATTTATACAATATGATGCATGAGCATGCTTAATGAATCTTTATAATATAACAATTATTAAGATGATGCATGAATAAATGTTTATTCTATGGTGAGTTTTTTCTATAGGACATACAATGTGACATATAATAATAAATAAAAAAATCATACATCACATGTATAATTAAAAGTAACATTTAAACCGAGATTGGCTTCTTAAAACATTAATTAAATTAATGTAACACTTTATATTAATTCAATTAATGAAAATACATTAAAATACTTAATCATTACAAATAATAATTAAAAATAAAAAGAAAATCACTGCTTGAATCGCCTGGGAAGCTCGAACCGCTGGTTTGAAATAGTCCTCGCGTCCGTGCCTCATGTTTGGAGTGTACGATGCTCGAAGCATAACGCTATGCTGCCTGTAGTGCCACGATGCACCGCGCAACATTGTGATGTTACGGCTGGAGCGCTGCAACGCTACGCTCTCTGCCTTGTAGCATAAGGCGAGTATCGTTACGTTCTAGCCTTACGCTCCAAGGTAGAAAGCTTGCTCTGCCTCACTCGATCAACCAAAATCCCCCATTCTTGCTTCATTTTTCACCAAATTGAAGCCAAAACTTGATCATGAACGATCCGGACATGAATTAAAGACTCGATAGTATTATAATTATGCCCAAAAATACCGGGCCCTTACATACCGAATAAAAAATAAACAATGGAATTCTAAAATACCAATCCCAAAAACATTTAAACGTGTAAAACTACATCCAACATTCATTAATGTAGAATTAAAAAACCCACCATAACTCTAATTAGAGTTTGAAAATGAAATTTGGGACTAAACATGGCTCTGATACCAATTGAAAGAGTATGTGAATAATCGTAGCGGAAGGATCAATTTTCCAAATTTTTTTTTTACAGAACATCTAACTAAACAGAGGACGGAAACTAGGATTCACAAATCCGATTAAGCATGCAATTTTAATATTAGATAGGAATAAAGGATTATGAGTACTTACCCTTGAAGACAAAAAAAATTTCACGTTTCCCTCCAAGTCATGAACAAATCGAATTCTTACTCTTCCCTGAGAGTTACGTGGGCTTCAGTATGTTAATTTTGGAAAGGGAGAGTTTTTCTTGAGAGCAAATATCAGAGAGAGTTAATCTTCTTTCTTGGGTGAGATTGCAAGAAGAAGATAAAGTCTATCTCAACTTCTATTCCACTACCCATGTTAAACGAGAGAGAAGGGGGGAGTTATCATATAACTCCCTTCTAATAACTGATTTTAAAAAAATGATTTTTAATTATATATATATATATATATATATAATACATAATTTAATATATATATCATATGTTAAACCATATGTCATATCTAATGTAATACAAAACATATAGTTCATATAATATCACATATGATATAATCTATAGTTTATTATTCTCTCATTTAACCTATAGTATTTAATACGAATCATATTCATATTAATTTTAACCTATAGTTTTTTATATGAATCACATTCATATAATCAATATTTGAATCATATTCAAATATTTATTTCTCTAAAAGAAACTTTATATTATAATGTACCACATACATTATATTAATTATATCTCATATAATTAATTTTATATTATAATGTATCACATACATTATATTAATTATATCTTATAAAATTAATTCCCTTCAATTAATTTGAACAATTCAAATGAACCCAAAATCAATTCGATTCTCATTAGTTCCAATTGAGCGAACGAGGGGACATTGTGGACCTATATATTGAAGCTCCAATGGTACTTGATTAATCAATTAATCTCTTCAATTAAATTAATCAACTTTCATTTACTACCGATCACTCCACTAAAGACCGATAACTGCACTCTTTGCACTACAAATATATTTCTATATCCATTGGATATAACCAATCAATAGTGCGTTGACCATTTAGAAATTGCTCGTACGTACAGTTGGGCCAAAATTATCATTTTGCCCCTGTAGTTACATCTAACTTCTTAAGTACCACTGATCCCTCAAATGAACAATTAGTTATAGTCCAATTATAACTGAACCCCCATCGAGTCAGGAGAGGGTGTGACGACACATTGTTTAAGTCTCAAAATCAGTCTGTAAGAGAACAATTTATCTACTTACCCTAACAGTAGGGAAGGAGTGAATTCTTTATTGTATAGCTTCGTTGCTAGCTCCCTAATTAGACGAATCCTCAAAATGGTAGGCATATTGAGTCGGTAAAAGTGGCCACTCTCATCTATATAGATCAAAGAATCATTTTCACAAGCAGGAGTTCAAAACCCACTCAGAATTAAGGTCAAGTCACTTATGGTCATCCTGGTGAAATGTAAGTCTCTTCTAGTAATGGTGTTATATAGAGAGACTATTCATTTCGTGGTCCGGTCTTATAAAACTTTCTTTTATAGAATACCCCTACTCACATGTCTCCACATGAATGATCATGATCAAATCATTTGTAGTACTTTACAATAATTATAACAACTACAAAGCAGGTTGTATTCATAGTATCACCAGGATATGGTACCCAACCTTATCCATCTATTACAGACCGTTTAAGTTATCACTTAAACATGATCCACCTATATGTCTCCACATACATATTTAAGTTATAAAAGATAACCTTGGATCTTAGTTTATTGGTTTTTAGGTTAATGCAACTACAAAATACCTCTTATTTTATTAGATAAATAAATTGTTTGTATAAATACATTTACAAACTATAAGACCTGTATGGATGATATCCTAATCATCAGGAATGATGTAGGTTAACTGAAGGATGTAAAGAAATGTCTAGCCACCTAATTCCAAATGAAAGATTTGGGTGGGGTGCAGTTTTTTCTAGGGATTTAGAACATTAGAGATTATAAGAACAAAATGTTGGCCTTGTCTCAGGCATCATATATTGATAATTCTTGTCAAATATTCGATGCACAATTCCAATAGGGATTTGTTACCTTTCATATATGGAATTGTATTGTCTAAGGAACAGTTTCATAAGATTCCTCAAGAGGTTGAGGAAATGAGTCGGATTCCTTGCATCATTTGTGGGCAATCTCATGTATGTCATATTGTGTATAAAACCTGACATATATTATGCAGTGAGAATAGTCAGTAGATATCAATCCAATCCAAGATTTGATCACTAGACTGCAATTAAGACCATCCTCAAGTATCTTAGGAGACGAGAGATTATATGCTCGTATTTGGGGCTAAGGATTTGATCCTTACAAGATATACCGACTCTAATTTTCAGACCGATAGAGATTTTAAGAAATCCACATTAGGATCAATGTTCCCTCTAAACGTATGAGCTATAGTTTGGCGGAGTGTCAAGCAAGGTTATATTGCTAACTCCACCATGGAGGCTGAATATGTAGCTGCTAAAGAAGTAGTTTGGCTTAGAAAGTTCTTGATAGATTTGAAAGTTGTTTCAATATGACTTTTCCCATGGCACATTGTTGTGATAATAGTGGTGTTGTGGCAAACTCCAACGAACCTTAAAGCCATAGACGTGGGAAGCATATTGAAAGAAAATATCATTTGATACAGGAGATTGTGCAAAGAGAGGGTGCGATAGTTAGAAAGATAGCTTCAGAGCATAATGTTGTTGATCAATTTACAAAAGCTTTCACAGCTAAAGTTTTGTTGAGGGTCATTTACAGTGTCTAGATCTACGAGATATGCACCACATTATCTAGGGCAAGTGGGAGATGTTATTGGGTATAGTGTATGCCCTATTTTATTATATTAGTGTACATTCCTTTATAGTAACTTTTATATTTACTATTTTTTACACCCTATTAGCTTTAGGACAAGTGGGAGATTGTTGGGGATTGTTTCCTAAACCTCGTGATTTGTAATGTATAAATGAAATTTATTTATTTAATAAAATAAGGAGTTATTTTAATTGACATTTAAAATGTGTAACTCAATCCAATAAACTAAGATCCTAGGTTATTGTATGAAACTTAAACATGTATGTGGTTGACATATAGGTGGATTATGTTTAAGTAATAACCTAGTTGGTCTGTAGTATATGGATAAGGTTGGATACCTTATCCTAGTGACACTACGCATACGACTCACTTTGTAATTATTACAATAGTTGTAAAGTGTTACAAACAATGTGATCCTAATCGTTCATGTGGAGACATGTGAGTTGGGGTATCCTATACAAAGAATTTGTATAAGACCGGACCGCGAAACGATTAGTCTCTTTTTATAATGCCATTTCTTGAAGAGATAAACATTTCAATAGGATGACCGTAGGTGATTTGACCTTAATCCTAAGTGGGTTATGAACTCTTGTCTGTGAGGGTAATCTTTTGATCTGTATGGGTGAGAGTGACCAGTTTCGTTGACTCAATAATCGTACTATTTTGGAGATTTGTCCAAGTAGAGAGCTGGGAACATAACTATACAAGATGAAATTCTCTCATTCCCATATTTAGGGTAAGTAAATGAATTGCTCTTTTAAAGGCTGATTTCGAGTCTTGAATAATGAGGCATCTCACCCTCTCGCTAGTCCGAAAGGGATTTTGTTTATAGTTGAACTATAACTAATTGTTCGTTAGAGGATTCAATGGTACTTAAGAAATTATACGTAACTACAGGGGCAAACGATAATTTGATCTAGTTTTATTTACAAACAATTCGTTTAATATCGACTTACTGTTGATTGGTTATATCCGTGGACACAAAAATATATCTACAGTGCAAAGAGTGCAACTGTGGGTCTTTAGTGGAGTAACCTGCAGTTAATGAATGTTGATAAATTAATTAAAGAGTTTAATTATTTAATCTTGTATCATTGAAGCTTCTAATCTGTAGGTCTATTAGGTCCCATTGCTAGCTCGATAAGGATAAAACAAGGAATATATGGTTTTTGAATAATTTGAATTGTTCAAATTATTTAAGGAAAATTTTATATTGATATGACTATATAAAATATAATGTATGTTGATACATTATAGGTAATTATAAATATGATTTATAATTAATAAGAGAGATAAATATTCGAATGAGATTCAAATTAATATAATGTATATTGATATATTATAACATATGGCTAATTATAAACATGATTTATAATTAATACTATATAATATATGATAGTAATATGTTTGAATAAGATTCAAATATTAGTTATATGAATGTGATTCATATAAATACTTCAGGATAAAATTCAATTAGGTTATGAGATAGTTATACATTTGAATATGATTTAAATGCATGTTTAATTAAATATTTGATATTTAATTAAGGTTATAATTAATTAATGAGATTATTAATTAATCCTTTTCTTATTTAATTTTATAATTGATTGATAGGATTAATTAATTATATTTAATTAAAATTATATTTTGAATTAATTTTAATTAAATTAAATAATATTCTAATTAAAAACTTAACTCCCCTACAGTTGTAGGGAACGATTGTTGGAGAGAGGGGAGTTATTCACCTCACGTTATGCATTCTCTCATGATGATTTTGTTAAGTAATGGTTACAGAAGGAAGTAGAGATTTCTCTCAGAGAAACGACATCTCTCTCAATTCCTCTCTGCCATTCCCTCCTCTGACAAAGCACAAATTAGATCCCATAATCTAATTCCTTGCCAGAGATTAGTAAGGAAGCCCAAATGATGGTGTCTTACATTCTTGTTGTTTATTGAGTTCCAGGAGAGGAAAAATTCTTAAAGAAAGAATTCTACAAGGGTAAGTATTTCCTTATCTCTTCCCCTCTATAGAAATTACATGCTTATAAATTTTAATGTGTTTATCCTATGAAATTGTATGTTTCTTCTATGTTATTTTGTGTTATCAAATTGATTGTCAAATGCACGACGTTCACAGGCTTTTGCTAGAAATTCAATTTCTTCATAGTAAGACTTCCTCTCAATTATAATCTTTCCTCCTTCTAGTAAAGACTATTTCACTTGATGAACTTAGACTCCCCCTAAATTTGAGAATCATTTGTCAAGCAACGAAGTCTTAGACTTCCCCAAAGATTAAGTCAACCTTCTCATGAAGCAAGCTTATACATCGATCTAGAACTCAACTTCAAGATCTTCAAGAACTTTGAATCATAATTTTAAAATTACCAAACAATCACACAGTTCGGCCACCTTACAAAACGAAAAGCTTTAACACTAAAAACCCTCAAAAGTGGCAACCCTACCTAGACAAAATTATGCTCTTAAATAGGGACAGAGGATAAGGAAGAAAATGCTCCATTCAAAATTTGCAGAGAATAAGGAAAATATGTAAGAAAAATAAAATCGTAGGATATTTCAAATAAAGAAAAAAAATAATATGTAGAATCAGCATTCTAAGAGTCTTCCTGCAAGATAATTCCTAAGACAACCAACAAAACAACTCTTAAACAAATATAATCAATTCCAAATCTCCAACAAGAATATTTTATCATACGTCAAATTATAATTAGACAATTTAGTGGAATACACTAAAATATGTATAATCTAGAATGCACCTAACTATTTTTCTTAAATTAATAGTTGGTTTTTTAAAATTCTTGGATTGCTCGCTTATGAATTATTTTTATGTAAATGTTGTTATATACATATACACATACACGAAGATGTAAGTGACACTCCTTTTGAACAACAACTACACATTTTCCACCAACTACAACGTTTGTTTTATAAGGAAATTTATACCAAATGATACAATTAGGAAAACAATATGAAAATATAGTACAATTTTAAAATACTTGTAAATATGGCATATAATGACCGGTCAACCTATTTAAAATACTCAGTTGCATGCGTCTGCCTTGCGTTACCATCTTTTTCTTCCTTTTTTCGATTGTTGCAGTCTTCGATTTCATTATATTCGCTGATATCACACCATTCTCCTTTTCTTCTCTTCATCTTCAACTTTTCCTACTTGAATTATGAAATTTCAAGCTAATTACAAGTTTCCTCCTCCTCCTCCTCTTCTTCTTCTTTTTCCACCTCATTCACGCAAACATTGGAATTGTCAAAACCCAGAAGATCAACCACAAATATCCAGGCTTCAGAGCTTCTGCATCACAATTCAACCAGACAAATGGAGTTTCTGCTTATCTAAAAGCTCCATTTTCGCTCTCGGCTTTTACACTGGTGCCAACAACAACATATCCTCACTCGAAATCACACATTTTCAGTTCAAGAGTAATGTGGACCGCGAACAGAGATTTTCTTGTTAACGACTCTGCCTTTTTCGTGTTTAATGCATCTTTGATTCTTGCTAAAATTTGTGTGAAGATCATCTGAAATTTAATCACTCTCACGATGATTTTGCATGTCGTAGATGAAAAGGAAAGTTAGAAGGAATGAACATGTATTTTGTGTATTTTGAGAATATACCACGTGTAAGAAGGATTGCCACATGTAAGGATGAAGAAAAAAGGGTACGTAAACGATCGTAGTCAAAGAATAAATGATCGTTGAGAGGTGAAGGCTAATCGATCGTTAGGAGAAAGGCTAGACGATCGTGGTCAAATATCTAGACGATCGTTGAAAAAAGGGTGAACGATAGGACAAGCGTCTACACGATAAGGGAAAGCGTGTAGATGATGGGTAGGAGACTGCACGACTAGGTTGATCGTATAGGCGACAGAAAGTACACGATTGAAAGTAGACGATTAGGTTGAAGTGTACACGAAGGAGAGTACATGATAGGACTTAGACGATAGAGGAAAATTACTACACGATTGGTAGAGAGCATAAATGACAAAAGAATTTTGAGTAAGACGATCGGCCTTCACGACTGATAACGTTCGTCGTGTAGCAATATTTATTAGCTTAACAACGCCACATGGCAGAGTGTTAATGGTTTACAATAACAACCATGAAAGAGAAATTACATATTAGTGGAACATGAAGCAGAGGAAAAAAATGCAGAAAAACTGAATAAAATCTGTTATATTTCTTCATTGGCAATGCACTCATTTATCATCCCCTCGCAAGCGAATGAGGAGCTGCCGCAACTGTAAGCTTGGTCTTCAAATTGAGATAGCGAGGACTTGGTAAGGCTTTGGTCATTATGTCGGCTAGCTGATCCTCAGAGGGAAGAAATTGAACTGAAAGCTGTTTGGAGGCAACCTTTTCTCTGAGAAAGTGAAGATCGATCTCAAGGTGTTTTGTGCGATTGTGAAGCATAGGATTGGCTGCCATGTAGGTGGCGCTTAGATTGTCACAAAGCAGTAGAGGGGTGGATATGTTTTTTACACCAATTTCGGTGAGAACTGATTGGATCCATAACACCTCAGCGGCAGCATTGGACAAGCCACGATATTCTGATTCGGCACTGGATCAAGAGACGACCTTTTGCTTATAGGAGCTCCATGAAATGAGGCTTGAACCAAGGAAGACACAGAATCCACTTGTGCTTCGTCTGTCATCCGGGCAGCTAGCCCAATCGACATTTGTGTAGCAAGTCAGAGCCAAAACAGGGGACTTTATTAGAACAATACCATGATTGGCCATGCCTTTGAGGTATCAAGGAGCCATTTTGCTGCTTGAAGATGGGAAGATGTTGGGGCGTGCATGAACTGACAAAGCTTATTGACACTGAAGCTGATGTCTGGTTTGGTCAATGTACAATATTGAAGAGCATCAACTAGGCTTCTATATTCATAGGGGTTGTCCAGCAATTGTCCATCAGCGAGGGACAATGAGACGCCAATAGCCATTGGAGAGTGAATTGGCTTGCAGTTAGTGAGTTGTGCACGATCAAGAAGAGCGAAGCACCTGAATGCCAAGGAAAAAAAGATAGATCACCAAGATTTTTAAGTGTAAAATGAGTATTCAAGCAAGTGATGAAGTGTTGAATAGTGGCAGGGCTATTTACAGTAACAATTATATCATCAACATAGATAAGGAAAATAATTAAAGTATGGGAGTTGCGGAAAATAAACATTGATGTATCAGACTTTACATTAGAGAAACCCCATTGTGTCAGGCAGGTGTTGAGCTTGGAGAGCCATGCGCGAGGGGCTTGAGGCCATATAGTGCCTTGTGTAGCAGTAATACGTGATCAGGGTGTTTGTCACTGATGAAACCAGGAGGTTGCTTGATGTATACTTCCTCAGATAGATCACCATTGAGGAAGGCATTGTGGACGTCAAGTTGCCTAATGATCTAGTCTTGAGACAAAGCTATTGACAGAACAAGTCGAATGGTGGTAGACTTGACTACTGGACTAAAGGTCTCAAAGTAATCGATACCATAGTCTTGGTTGAAGCCTTGAGCAACCAAACGAGCTTCGTATCGAGCAATCTCACCAGATGGAGTTCGTTTGAGTCTGAACACTCATTTGTTGCCAATGAATTTGTGATCTTAGGGTAGAGCTGTGAGAGACCACGTATTATTTCTGATGGGTGCTTCATATTCCTCAAGCATTGCTTGTTTCCAGCTTGGATGAAGTAGAGCTTTCTTATAAGATCTTGGTTCCGTTTTATCCAAGTCAGTAACCTTGGACAGCCACGCCTTTGGTTTGAAGATTTCCATCTTAGACCGTGTAATTATGGGGTGGTTATTGGTTGTGAAGGGTAGAGGTGGTGTTGGTTATGAGGTGGTGGGGAAGGGGTGTGGGGAAGAGGTAGGTGGTGGTGAGGGAAAGGGAACAGTAGGGGCTGGTGGATTGGTTAGTGGTTCAGGTGATTGGTTGAGGGGTGTAGATGAAGGTGTGGGATGAGGGGAGGAGATTGGTGTAGAGGGATGTAGATGAGGGGAATGATGGTGATGAACTTTGTTGCTGTCAGAATTGGCAGGAACCTGATGTAGGGAAGAAGGACCAACTGGAATAAATTCGACCGATTATGCGATGGAGGCAGATACCCTTTATGCAGAGATGAATAGCCTAAGAATACGCACGAATATGAGATCTATATTGGAGTTTATTGTCATTGAACGGTCGAAGGAAAGGGAAGCAGGTGCAGCCGAAGACTTTTAGGAGTTGGTAATCAGAAAGTTTGGAGTACAACGTTTCATAGGGTGACTTATTGTCAGGAAGAGACATAGGTAGACGATTGATAAGATAGGTGGTAGTGTTAAAGGCGAAAGGCCATAAGCTATGTGGAACAGAAGAGTGAGCAAACATGGCTAGACCAACTTCAACGACATGCCTATTCTTTCATTCGACAGTGCCATTTTGTTGGGATGTGTAAGGACAGGATAGATGATGGATTATGCCAAGTTTGTCTAGTGTAGGAGAGAGAGCTTTGAACTCCCCTCCTCCATCAATTTGGATCGTTAATGGTGATGGAGAACCAATTCGAAATCATATCTTGAAATTTAAGAAAACAGGGCAGAACTTTAGGTTTAGTTTTCATTGTATAGATCCAAGTGAAACGAGAGAAAGCATCGATAAAAAGCAAGAAATATTTGTCTCCATTTACTGAATTGATTGGGGAAGGACCCTATACATTGGCATACATTAAGTTGAAGGGAGGGGGTGGACGAGAATTAGACATTTGAAAAGGTAAACGATGGCTCTTGGCCATTTGACAATGTTCACAAACTGATACATTGGACTTATTTTTGTACTTTAGTTTGCATTTAGATAACACAGAGTGAACTACTGGAGGAGAGGGATGTCCTAAGCGATGATGCCACAAGGAGAAATCCGTGAGTGCTGAGATGAAAGCAGTTGGATGAGATGAGGGATGAACTGATCGTGTAGCCGATGGATTGACAGAGAGCTTGTATAGGCCACGATCAAGTGTGCCCCGGAGGAGTGGACTCTTGGTTTGAAGATCCTTCATAACAAAGGAGTCATGGAAAAATTCGACATAAGCATTGTTATCATAACAAAAACAACCGATGCTAATTAAATTTTGAGATATCGAGGGTGTGTGAAGAACAGAGTGAAGATGAATAAGAGTGTGCGATCTAGATGAAAGGAAAGAGGAAGAACAAGTGTGATAGATGGGAAGGGACTTACTGATAACGGGCAAAAAATGCACGTTATTACAGTACTAAGTTATTAAACAATGCAGGTTTGCATTGATAAAATATATAAGATTGCGTCCAAAAAGTATTAAGTTCATGACATTGCGGTCGCAAACGTTCATCGCATGAAAAAAATTAACTTTTGTATTTTTATGCAAAATATGCGTTGACGCAAGGCGGAAAATGCGATCACAAGAAATCAACGGTCGAGCGCAGCGTTACTGCAAGGCTTTGTGGTGATTTGTGCTCGTAAATATCTGCTCCAGAAGGATTGCCGCATAGAGCCGGCGTAACTTGGTGGGCACATTTGTGTGAAAAGCATAATAAATCACGATGGGACAGAAAACTGATGGCGGTCGAGTCCGAATTAAGTTGACAAGCTACTAACGAACTACTGTAGCAAGTACACTCAACTTTTCGGTGACAAATATTCGATGCATTAGACAGAGAATTAATGCCATCCCATCAGTGGAATCATAAGAAAGAAGAAGCCTTTCACCCCGAAGCTTTATAAATACCGAAGGCAACCTTCAGAGAAGGGGTTAGTTTATTCGTCGAGTTCGACACTTAGATAATTTTCTCCATAGTTAGAAGTGGCCTTGTTCTTAGATTTTCTTTTATTTAAGGCGGAAGCGAGAGAAGCGAGATTGTGCCGAGAGATCGTTCCGGTGAACTTGGAAGAGTGTCAGAAGCGTCGAGATCAGATAGAGGGTAAGCTCCTACGGAAGCAGAAATATCTTTTGAACAAAATAGAGTTGACAGTGTAAAAGCCTTGGGAAGCAAGGGATTGCTATCAGGCTCTTGATGCGTTATTTTATTAAATGGAATATGGATGATATGCGTTGATGGAATTGCGTTGTGCACTCAAGTTTCCCCAGCGGAATTCAAGTGTAAATTCCCCTAAGTTTCCTGGTAAGTCCAGGGTCGATCACAGGGACTTGTGAAAATAGTTTGCGTTGATAATTTTCATATGAAAACTTTGCAGTAACAGGTAAAATAAATAAGGTGTTGGTTGTGATCGCGTTGATTGAAAATAAATAAAATGCGGCTCAGTTTGAAAATAGTTGGTAAACGGGAAATGCGATGAATATGCGGTGAACGGGTTGAGAAAGGTTTCGACTAACACTCCCTAGAGTGTATTCATATTTGCGATCATGCAACATGCATACAACAGTAAACCACCTCTTGGCACGAATACCACGGCTTCTAAGATAGAACGCATATGATAATTATGCGATAAGTCTACAGGGTTTACACATAAACCTCTATTCCTATTTATGTGATGACAAGATGACATCCACACAAATATGCGACCACATAATATCATTTCTATTCCTAGGTTGCATGTGATGCAAGTTGACAAACAGAGCTTATCTCTAAGTCCCTATCTCTTATTTATGCAAGCCTAATCTTGCTCTTTCGAGTCCAGATTCTAACTTAGCTCTCTCGAGACATTAGGTTTTTTCTTTAGACTCTCTCTCGAGTAACTCTAAAGGATATTTTTGCACGGCATACAACAAAACAATCGCAAGCGGTGAACTTCCTAGGTCATGTTAGCCTAGTTCTTCTCAACCCATTCAACTAACTTAGCTCTTTATGCGAATTATGAGAGTGAGCAGATGTAGAAATAGAACTTCCATTGAATAAAGATGAAGATGAAGTACAAATATCAATGCATGTAAAGTATAGAGCCTGGTAGCAATTTCTTGCTACCAGGCGATTACACTGTTCTACTCGTACTCTAAAGATATTTCTTGCTCTCGCGAGAGTCGGCCTGCTCTTTGCTCTTATGCCCAAAGATTCTCTCTCGAGTTGCCTTGGACGATCTCCGGCGTCACCACTTTTCTCTAGCTCCACCGTAAAAATGGTAAAGAAAGCTATGAACAGAGGTGTGAACTTGTAAAGTGATGTGAAGTAATCGACTGCTTAACCCATTCTATGAAGAATGCACTTGGTATTTATAGGGCATCAAAGGTGAAAGGCGGTTTCTCTCTCCTGGTTGTATAGATGGGACAGCTTTAATTTCTGACTGATGCGCCGAATAATTGTTAGTGATAAAGCTAGATGTACTTTGTGACCATTATCGGCTATCAACTTAATTTGGATCCGACTGCCGTCAACTTTCTGTCCCATCGATCTTAATTGTCCTTTCGTCTGGATGCGTCCACCATGTTGCAGTGATTCTTCTTGGGTGAATGTTTGCGAGTACAATCAATGCAAAGTCTTGCGGTGAAGTTGCGCTCGACCAATGTATTCCTATGATCGCATTCTTTCATTGCGTTAACGCATTATTCTGCACAAAAATATAAAGATCGACTACTCTAATGCATTGGACGCATGCGATCACAATATTATAGAATTTATGCTTAATGGACGCAATTTAACATATTCTATCAACGCAATCCAATATTGTTTAAGAACTTAGCACTATGATAACGTGCATTTCTGCCCGTTATCATACCCCCAAATTTAAACAATGCTTGTGCTCAAGCATAAGCTAAAGATTCCTTTAGCAAGTCCACCGCAAAGTTCCTTTCCTAGATTTCTCAAGGATACTTCATTCAAATCCTATATACTAGAATTTTCTTAAGTCTTATCCAAGTTTACTCTTAAAATATTTCTAAGACCTAGGGACTGCAAGTTTAACTTTCAAAAGAACTTTACTAAATTCCGAAACATCGCATGATTTATTTAAAAAAGAAAATTTTCTACCGGGGTGACAAAATATTTATCCTTGCACATTCTTTATTACTATTTTTTTCTGACCTTGTGCTGATCCGAGTGCCTTACCTTCGTTTTGGCTTGCCCCCATGGGTGTCATGCGAACATCCAACTACAAGCATTGCACTCTTTCTTAGACTAAACTCATACCGATTTGGCATTAGAGTTGCGGTCATCGATTTATGTGTTGATCTTGGTAACTTACTTTTGTTTTGGCTTGCCCCCACATGTGTCATGCGGACATCCAACTATGGGTAAGTGCCTTTCACAACTTAACTCTTATCAACATGGGTTTCCCCTTTGCGTTGATAACGGAGTTGTTATTCTTAAAAATGTTTTTTTAGAACATAGCAAGGTCGAAAATAAATACATCACCCCCAAATTTAAAATGCGAAAATGTCCCCATTGCCAAAAGATTAAAATAAGTTATGCGATGTTCTAGAATACGTTGTAAAGAGAGTTTGAAAGAAAGCTAGCAAACCCCTAACTTCTAGAAATATTTTATGAGGTGACTATCTTAAGATTAAGTTGACTCTAATATATACGAAAGAAATAGAAGCATATTTTTCATCATTGAAATCATACTTGACAAAGAAACAGAATGCGGTATACTACTAAATTTATCTACTTGTTAAATAATTGCGGTAATAAAAAAGGATGCGGTGATAAAACTTTGAAAAGCAAAATGCAATGTGATAGTGCAAAATTTGAAATAAAGATAAGGAAGAGTACACCCCCAAATTTTGCACTGTCGCCTGCATTGTGTTGATGCATCCATCCTTGTGGTGATCTTTCTTCTTTGGGTTGTGGTGATGGAATAAGATGAATGCTTCTTCGTGTAACATTGTCGCAATCCAGCACCTTGATCGTTGTAAGAAAAACAAAGAGAGGGTCAAATTATTTTAAACAAAAGAAAAATCGTTAATGCAATTTTTTTTTCTTTGTAGAAATAGAACTGAAAAATGAAAAGATAGCTGAAAGATAGTAAGATTCTAAGTAGTGGAGAAAAGAGTTGAAGACATGAAGTTTTCAAAAACCTGTGTCCCTGAGAAATTGCGATCATGTAGCAATGCAGGGACCACCTACTTCCTTCTTTAATTCAAAGTTTCTTAATTCCATGGAGTCAACTTGGCGATGTCAGTCTTCTCCATGGTATACCTTTACTCGCTGCCCATTGACTTTGAATATGTTAGTACCGTTGTCATTTGATAATTCCACCACGCCATGCGAAAGAACGGTCCAGACCAACGTGACTTTAGCTTTCCTGGGAAGAGTCGCAGATGTGAGCTGAAAAGCAAGACTTTTTGCCCGACTTGGAGGTTCTTACCGCATATGCGTTGATCATGCCAGCGCTTGGTGTGCTCTTTATAAATATTCGCATTTTCATATGCGTTGTTCCTCAATTCTTCTAGCTCGACCAGTTTCATTTTCCGTGCGTCCCCTACCTTCTCCAAATCAAAATTCAATTTCTTGACCGCCCACAATGCCTTATACTCCAGCTCCAAAGGAAAATGGCATGCCTTGCCAAATACCAATGCATAGAGGGACATACCTATTGGTGTTTTAAATGCGATCCGGTATGGCCACAACGCATCATCAAGCTTTATTGCCCAGTCCTTCCGTGAAGGTTTTACTACTTTCTCAAGTATCAATTTAATTTCTCGATTGGACACTTCAGCTTGACCATTCGTTTGCGGATGGTATGCGGTGGCCACTTTGTAGAGGATATTGTACTTGCGCAGCAGCTCCTTGATATTATGATTGACAAAGTGGGATCCTTCATGACTTATGATGGCACGATAAGTACCAAAATGAGTGAAAATATATTTCTTCAGGAACTGGAAGACTACCGCCGCATCACTTGCGGTGCATGCTATTGCCTCGACCCACTTGGAGACATAATCTATGGCTAATAAGATATAGTGTTTACCATTCGAAGGGGTGAATGGTCCCATGAAATCAATTACCCATGCGTCGAATAATTCCAGCTCCAAGATAGTGTTCATTGGCATTGCGTTCTTCGATGAAATGTTGCATGTGCGTTGACACCGATCACATTTCATTGCGTAGTCAGCCACATCCTTGAATAATGAAGGCCAAAAGAATCCACTTTGCAAAACTTTGGCTGCAGTGCGTTGTCCTTCGAAGTGCCCACCATATGGTGAGTCGTGGCATTGTGACAATATGTGTTGTTGAGTAGCATTTGGTATGCATAACCGAATGATCTGGTCTGCACCTCTCTTATACAAATTCGACTCATCCCAATAATAATGTCTGCATTCATTCTTGAGCTTCTTTTGTTGATGATAAGTGTAATCTTCAGGGGAATTATTCACAGACCAAATATTAGGGCAATTTTTCTATATGGAATAGCTGCTCGTCCGGGAACACAACACTCACTTCAGATTCATTGCAGTCAACCTTGGGGTTTTCCAGTCTGGACAAGTGATCCGCAACTTGATTCTCTATCCCCTTTAGATCAATTATCTCGATATCAAATTTTTTAAGGAGGAGAACCCATCTGATCAATCTCGGCTTTTCGTCCCTTTTTGTCATCAAATATTTGATTGCTGAGTGATCAGTATGAATGAGTACTTTGGTTCCCAACAAGTATGCCCGAAATTTTTCCAACACAAAAATCACAGCCAGTAGCTATTTTACTCACATAAGCGATGGGGTGCAAAATTATTTTCTTCTTTTGCGCTAGTGTGGCTCCCATCGCATACCCACTTGCGTCGCACATGATTTCGAACGACAGTGTCCAATCCGGCGCAATTATGATTGGTGCGGTAATCAACACCTTCTTTAAAATTCGAAATGCGTTGAGGCAATTGTTGTCAAATTCAAACTTTCTGTCTGCCTCTAGTAACACACTCAATGGTCTTGCTATCTTAGAAAAGTCTTTAACGAATCATCTGTAGAATCCAGCATACCCCAAGAAGCTTCGCACTGCCTTTATGTTGGTTGGAGGGGGAAGCTTTTCAGTTGCGTCAATCTTTGCTTTGTCCACCTCCAACCCTTCTCGAGAGACCTTGTGTCCCAACACTATATCCTCTGTCACCATGAAGTGACATTTTTCCCAGTTGAGCACCAGGTTCGTCTCTTTACATCTTTTCAGAATTTTCTCCAAATTGGCCAGGCAAACTTCATAAGTGTTCCCATAAACAGAGAAGTCATCCATAAATATTTCAACTGAGTCCTCGAGATAATCTAAAAAGATTGCCATCATGCACCTCTGGAACGTGCTTGGCGCATTGCAGAGGCCGAACGGCATGCAGCGAAAAGCGAATGTCCCATATGGGCAGGTGAATGTGGTCTTGTCTTGGTCTTCAGGAGCTATCATGATCTAGTTGTACCCGGCGTATCCATCCAAAAAACAGTAAAAATCATTCCCTGCTAATCTGTCCAGCATTTGATCAATGAATGGCAGAGGGAAGTGATCTTTCTTCGTGGTTGCATTCAATTTGCGTTAGTCCATACATATGTGCCATCCAGTGATAGTTCTTTGCGGTTGATGCATTATCTTATTGAGTGGAAATATGGATGAAATGCGTTGATGGGATTACGTTGTGAACTCAAGTTTCCCCAACGGATCCAAGTGTAAATTCCTCTGAGTTTCCTGGTAAGTCTAGGGTCGATCACAGGGACTTGTGAAAATAGTTGCGTTGATAAATTTCTTATGAAAACTTTGCGGTAACCGGTAAAATAAATAAGGTGGTGGTTTGTTATTGCGTTAATGAAAATAATAATAAATGCGGCAGAGTTTGAAAAGATTTGGCAATGGAAAATACGATGAATATGAGGTGAACGGGTTGAGAAGGGTTTCGACTAACACTCCCTAGGTTGCATTCATACCTTGCGATCATGCAACATGCATACAATAGTAAACTACCTCTCGGCACGAATGCCACGGCTTCTAAAGCTAGAACGCATGCGAAAATATGCAATAAGTCTACAGGTTTACACATAAACCTCTATTTCTATTTATGCAATGACAACATGACATTCACACAAATATTCGACCACATAATATCATTCCTATTCTTGGGATGCATGCGATGTAAGTTGACAAACAAAGCTTATCTCTCCCTATTTCTTGTTTATGCAGGCCTAATCTTGCTTTTTCAAGTCAAATTCTAACCTAGCTCTCTCGAGACATTAGGTTCTTTCTTTGGATTCTCTCTCAAGCAACTTTAAAGGGATGTTTCACACAGCATAAAACAAGACAATCGCAAGCAATGAACTTCCTAGATCATGTTAGCTTAGTTCCTCTCAAACTATTCAACTAGTTTAGCTGCTTATGCGTATTAAGAAAGTGAGCAGATGTAGAATTATAACTTCCATTGAATAGATAAAAGATGAAGTACAGAATAACAAATCAAGTATGTAAAGACCCTGAGGCAATTTCTTGCCACCAGGTGTTACACTGTTCTACTCGTACTCTAAAGATATTCTCGCTTTCGCAAGAGTCAACCCGCTCTCTGCTCTTACGCCCCAATGTTCTCTCTCGAGATGCCTTGGGCGATCTCCAGCGTCACCACTCTTCTCAACTTCCATCGTGAAATGGAAAAGAAAACTATGAACAGAGGTGTGAACTTGCAAAGTGATGAATTAATTGACTGTTTGACCCCTTCTCTGAAGAATGCACTTGGTGTTTATAGGGCATCAAAAAGGTGAAAGGCGGCTTCTCTTTCCTGGTTGTACAGATGGGACAACTTTAATTCCTGACTGATGCGCCGGATAATTGTCACCGATAAAGCTGGATGTACTTTGTGACCGTTATCGGCTGTCAACTTAATTTGGATCCGACTGCTGTCAGCTTTCTGTCCCATCGATCTTAACTTTCCTTTTGTCCGAATGCGTCCACCATGTTGCGGTGATTCTTCTTGGGTGAGTATTTGTGAGTGCGATCAACGTAAAGTCTTGCGGTGAAGTTGCGCTCGTCCGATGAATTCCAATGATCGCAATCTCTGTAATGTGTGAACGCATATTCTGCACAAAAAATACAAAAATCAATAGTTCCAATGTGCGACCGCAATATTAAAGATTTTATGCTTAATGGACGCAATTTATCATTTTTCATCAACGCAATCCAATATTGTTTAATAACTTAGCACTATGATAACGTGCATTTCTACCCGTTATCAGCGGTATTAATTCATTGTTCTCATTAGGGACTACCATCATTCCGCCCTTCTTTGGCACACATTGCACGAGGCTGACCCACGTGCTATCTGCAATGGGATAGATAATGCCTGCATCTAGCCATTTGATAATCTCCTTCTTGACGACTTCTTTCATCGTAGGGTTGAGTCTACGTTGATTTTCAATAGTTGTTTTGTGGTCGTCCTCAAGACGAATGTGGTGCATGCAGTACGCGGGGCTAATTCCTCTGATGTCAGTGAGCGTCCAGCCAATTGGTCACTCATGTTTCTTGAGAATGCTCATCAACGCATTCTCTTGATCTGCGTTGAACGCAGAGGAAATTATCACTGAAAACTTCTAATTCTACCCTAGAAATGCGTACTTCAAATATGTTGGTAGGGTCTTTAGTTCAAGTGTTGGTGGTTCCACGAGGGAAGGTTGCGTTGTTTTTCTTTCTTCTTTCGGCTCTTTTTCTTGCGTTGCGATCATTTCTTCTTCTTTGTTTGTTTTTGCTACGATCACATTGCAAACAGCTACGGATGTGTTGGCATTCTCTTCTTAACACTCTTCATCCAAGTTTTCTTCTTCAATCAAATTCAGGTCCTCATCATCAGAATCTTGCAGGTCTTCTTTGTCCGGGAATTTCATGACACGAATTATATTAGATTTGAGCTGCTGTCTGTTTATGCTCAAAGGATTTCTCCCTTGTGCATATCAATCTGAGCACGACCCCTTGATAGGAAAGGTTGCCCCAAAATGATGGGCACATCTTTGTCGGCCTCATAATCTAGGATGATGAAGTTAGCTGGCAGAATAAATCTATCAATCGTGATCAGAACATACTTCACCTTACCTTCTGGATGAACCAGAGATCTGTCAGCCAATTGGAGAGTCACTGATGTGGGCACCAGTTGCCCCACATTTAATTGTCTAAAAATCAAAAGCGACATCAAATTTATGCTGGCCCCTAAGTCACACAGGGCTTGTCCAATATAGAGTCCTCCTATGGAGCAAGGAATAGTGAAGCTCCCAGGATCGCTCATCTTCGGTGGGATAATAGATTTGGAACTTTGCGTTAATGCCACCGTGGAAAATTTTCCTGCGTCTCTTTTCTTGGTTACCATGTCCTTTAGAAACTTGGCATAGGCAGGAATTTCCTCAATCGCTTCACTAAAAGGAATATTAACATGTAATTGTTTCAGCATTGATATGAAGCGTTGGTACTGTACCTCTTTGTTTTTCTTATTCTTTAGCCTCTGAGGGAAAGGTGGTAACTGGACTTTCACGGTTCTCATTTCATTTGACTTTGAGGTTGACGCAACCTCAGGTTCTACTGCTTCATTTTCTTTTTCTTTTTCTTGCGTTGCTGCAATCTCAGGTTTAGTTGTGATGGAGGTTGATCTGTTCTGCTCCTTTTTTCTCCCTCCACAATCTTTCCACTGCGCAATGTCACAACTTGACATTGCTCCTTACTGAACCCCCTAGGTTGCGTGGAAGCTCGGTTGAACTTGACAGCGCCCCTTGCGGTCTACTTTTGAACTCATTTGCAATCTGGTCCATTTCTAATTCAAGGTTGCGGATGGACGCAGCCTGACTTTGAAGCACCGTCTCATTTTTCTCTATATATTGCTTCAATAGGCTTTCTAGGGAAGAAGATTGCGGTGGTTGTTGTGAGCTACTTGCTTGGTTGCTCTGTTGACCATTGCTCTATTGAAAGAACCCTGGTGGCCCTTCTTTTTGTGCCACATATTGAAAATTTTATTGTTGATTCTTCCAAGCAAAGTTTGGGTGGTTTTTCCACCCGAGTTGTAGGTGTTGGAAAAGGGGTTGTTCTTTACAAAATATACAGACTGTGGGTTTTGTGGACAATCCTCCATCGCATGCCCATCACCGCAAGTCGCACATCTTATGGTGTTTTTACTTATTGCATTGATTTGCCCACCTTGCGGTGTTGGGTTGCTGATCGTCATTCCTTGAATCAAATTCATCATTGTGGTCATTTGGTTTTGCAATGAAACAAGAGCACCGTTATTTGCATCCGAATCCTTGAGTCTTAATCTTTGCTCATTCTCCCTCCAGTCTTCATGATTTTTGGAGATGCGACCCAGGATATAATTCGCCTTATCATAAGTCTTGTCAAGTAGACCATCAGCTGCTGCTGCATTGGCAGCGGTCTGCGAAGCAGGATTCAAACCGTGGTAGAAAATTTCCATTTGAAGGCAGTCTGGCAGCCCATTATGCGGACAATCTCGGACCAACCTTTTAAACCTCGCCCAGGCATCGCTGAGCGATTCGTCCATATCTTGTTCAAAATTAGTAATAAGCTTTCTTCGTCTGGCATTTTCTATAGGTGGGAAATACTTCTTCATAAACTTCTCCACCACCTGCTCCTAAGAAGTGATCTCTCCTTGTTTGAGCGGATAAGCTCATTTTCTAGCCTGATCACAGAGAGAAAATGGAAACAACGTTAGTCGAACCTCCTCAGTAGAGATGTTCGGGAACAAAAAAGTATTGCAAATTTCAATAAAACTTTAGAGATGGGTGTGCGGTTCCTCACCACGCTTTCCTCCAAATTGACCTGCAGCCTGGATCATCTACAGCATCACCGATTTCATTTGAAATATACTTCCGTCTAAAGCAGGCCTCATGATTCTCGGAGAGAAATCATAGAGGTTTGGCGATGTATAGTCCCTAATGGGCCTATTGCGATCATTTGCCAACAGAATTGGATTTGTCATGACATTGTTGTTGTTTGATGCTTCATTCCTAGGCTGCTCCGCCATCTCTTCTTTATCAGATTGTGGTTGTTGTTGACGGTCCCTTAGTCTCTTTCGAAATGTTCTCTCAATCTCCGGGTCGTAGTTCGCCAGAGATTGAGAGTTCTGTAAAGAATTCACAAAAATTACCGTTAACAACTATTTTGCCGAAGTCCCCAGCAACAGCGCCAAAAACTTGATGCGTTATTTTATTAAGTGGAATATGGATGATATGCATTGATGGAATTGTATTGTGCACTCAAGTTTCCCCAGCGGAATTCAAGTATAAATTCCCCTGAGTTTTCTAGTAAGTCCAGGGTCGATCACAGGGACTTGTGAAAATAGTTTGCGTTGATAATTTTCTTATGAAAACTTTGCGGTAACTGGTAAAATAAGTAAGGTGTTGGTTGTGATTGCATCGATTGAAAATAAATAAAATGAGGCGGATTTTGAAAAGAGTTGGTAAACGGGAAATGCGATGAATATGCGGTGAATGGGTTGAGAAAGGTTTCGGCTAACACTCCTTAGAGTGCGTTCATACTTGCGATCATGCAACATGCATACAATAGTAAACCACCTCTCGGCGTGAATACCACGGCTTTTAAGACTAGAACGCATGCGATAAGTCTATAGGGTTTACACATAAACTTCTATTCCTATTTATGCGATGACAAGATGACATCCACACAAATATGCGATCACATAATATCATTCCTATTCCTAGGATGCATGCGATGCAAGTTGACAAACAGAGCTTATCTCTAAGTCCCTATCTCTTGTTTATGCAAGCCTAATCTTGCTCTTTCGAGTCCAGATTCTAACCTAGCTCTCTCGAGACATTAGGTTCTTTCTTTAGACTCTCTCTGGAGTAACTCTAAAGGGTATTTTTGCACGGCATACAACAAAACAATCACAAGCAGTGAACTTCCTAGGTCATGTTAGCCTAGTTCTTCTAAACCCATTCAACTAGCTTAGCTCTTCATGCGTATTATGAGAGTGAGCAGATGTAGAAATAGAACTTCCATTGAATAAAGATGAAGATGCAGTACAAATATCAATGCATGTAAAGTATAGAGCCTGGTAGCAATTTCTTGCTACCAGGCGATTACACTGTTCTACTCGTGCTCTAAAGATATTTCTCGCTCTTGCGAGAGTTAGCTCTCTCTGCCCTTACGCCCCAAGGTTCTCTCTCGAGCCGCCTTGGACGATCTCCGGCGTCACCACTCTTCTTTAGCTCCACCGTAAAAATGGAAAAGAAAGCTATGAACAGAGGTGTGAACTTGTAATCTGATGTGAAGTAATCGACTGCTTAACCCCTTCTCTGAAGAATGCACTAGGTATTTATAGGGCATCAAAGGTGAAAGGCAGCTTCTCTCTCCTAGTTGTACAGATGGGACAACTTTAATTCCTGACTGATGCGCCGGATAATTGTCACCGATAAAGCTGGATGTACTTTGTGACCGTTATCGACTGTCAACTTAATTTGGATCCGACTGCCGTCAGCTTTCTATACCATCGATCTTAATTTTCCTTTCGTCCGGATGCGTCCACCATGTTGCTGTGATTCTTCTTAGGTGAATGTTTGCGAGCACGATCAACGCAAAGTCTTGCGGTGAAGTTGCGCTCGACCAATGTATTCCTATGATCGCATTCTTTGCATTGCGTTAACGCATTATTCTGCACAAAAATATAAAGATCAACTGCTCTAATGCATTGGACGCATGCGACTGCAATATTATAGAATTTATGCTTAATGGACGCATATTAACATATTCTATCAACGCAATCCAATATTGTTTAAGAACTTAGCACTATGATAACGTGCATTTATGCCCGTTATTTGCTCTCTATCCTTATCTTCCATTGTCATTTTGTACTTAAACTTATCTATAGATGGAATCTACTTTTTTATATCTGTTCACTCTCTGTTTATTACGCATGAGTAGCTAAATCTGTCGAATGAATTGAGAAGCACTTAGATAGCATAATTGGGGATCTTCATTCTATGTGATTATCTTGAATTATGTATGCATTATTCGTCCATTAGAGATACTCGAGAGGGTAGTCTAAGGACAAAATCTAGGCTTGGAAAAGTCAGGTTAGAATCTATGCTCGGGAGAGTCAGATTAGAACACATAATCAAGAGATAGGAGCTTAGGAATAAGCACTGTTTGCTATTACCGCATCGCATGCATCCGAGAGGTAGGTTATGATTGTGTGCAGTCACCTTGTCTTTGTGTGCAACTTGCATCATCGCATAGGTAAAAAGTAGAGACTTAGGAATAAGTTCTATGGACATTATCGCATTCATCACATGCGTCTTAGAACTAGGAGCACCACATTTGCATTGGAAAATGATTTGCTGTCGCATGAGTATAGCATGATCGAATAGTTTGACGCATTCTCGGGAAACGCTAGCTAAAGACCTTCTCAACCCGTTCCTCCGCATACTCAGTGTATCTATCGCATAATCAATCTTTTCTCAAATCCGCCACATAATTTTTATACCGCAAACAACAACCCAAAAACAACTATTTGATTCATTGGTTACCGCAAAGTCTTCTTGAAAATTATCACCGCATATCATTTTCCCTAGTCCCTGAGTTCGACCCTAGACTTACCAGGAAACCCAGTGGAATTTATAATTGGATTCTGCTGAGAAAACTTGTTGCTCAACGCATTTTCATCACCGCATTTCCTTCCATAATTTCACCACATAAAATAACGCATCACTTACCATTTCCTACGACAACTTCTTCACCACCATAATAAAGGACAGGTTGTTGGATGTTGGAAAGGTCAGGGGTCATGTGATGAGTGGCACCGGAATCCATATACCAGCCTTCATCGGGGTGATTGGTTGTTAGAGCAGGGGGGTAGTAATGTAGGATAGCGGCTGTGGTGGGATTGGTGTGGTATGAGCAAAGTGAGCTTGAGGATGTTTGATGGTTCTATATTTGGGATTGTCAATGTTGTAGCAGGATAGAGCTGTATGGCTAAACTTGTTACAGATTTGGCATTGCCAACGATTGGAGGATTGGGATGGTTGATGGGTTGTTGGTCGTGGGGCTTGGGTGGATGGTCAATGAGGTGTATAGTTCGTAGTAGGCATAGAAGAGAAATGAGGGTTAGGGAGTACCTAGAAGAGCTTGAGAAGGTCGAAAAGATGACCTAGTAGGTTGCGGCCAGTGAGGACGTCGAGGTTGGAGTGAGAGCTAGGCGACATTGGCTTGTATCTGTTGGAGTTGATCCATAGCATACTGGGATTCGAGCCGACAGTCATATGCGATGAGGAGGCTGCGAACATCGGCGATAGATGGGCGATCAGTCCTATTCTGAATCGAGGTCACGAACGGGTTGTATTCAGTGCGAAGACCTTCAAGGATGTATGCAATGTGGTTACGGTAGGACAGTGGTTCTCTGATAGCGACAAACTTGTCGGCAATGTTCTTTATCTTGGCAAGGTATTGAGAAACACTGATGCCACCCTTTCTTATCTTCTGAAGTTGAGAACGCAAGCCCATTATTCGGGCTATGGAAGAGGATTCATAGACTGTGCAGGGGGCTTCTCATATTTCCAGCGCGGATTCATATCCAACGATTTCTCCCATCTTATCTTCATTAAGGGAGGAATAAAACTAACTCATGATTGTTCGATTACACTTCTGCCAGTAGGAGAAATGGGGATTGAGTTGAGTTTGCTGAAGGTCGAGGTACTTTGGTGCTGAGGATAGGTACCATCGATGAAGCTTTCAAGGCCATAGCCCATGATAAGGTTAAGAAGTTGATTCTTCTAGAGAAGGTAGTTTGAATCACTTAGCTTGACGGTGAGGGATTGAGACATGTGAGGGAATTTTGCGACTGGGGATTATGGGGAAGGAATAGTGGGGAAGTGATTAATCGGTATCGGATTTTGAAATGGATGATGGTTAGGGACACCAGCATAGTGAGGGTGAAGGGGTGGTGGTGGAGGGCCATATTAAAAAGGGTAGAAAGGATTTCGTGCAGGGGGAGGGGCGCGCTGAGTAGCAGGTAGGGTGAATGATGGAGATGATATAGATATGGTGGTCGGAGGTAGAACAGTTGAATGTATGCCTGGGTTTGATGTTACTAGAAGGGTAGAGTTTTCTTCGGATGTACCTGAGCTCGACGCCATGAGAAAAGGGGGCAGGAAGCTTTAAAGCTCTGATACCATGTAAGGATGAAGAAGAAAGAGTAGGTAAACGATCGTAGTCAAAGACTAAACGATCGTTGAGAGGTGAAGGCTAAACGATCATTGGGAGAAAGGCTAGACGATCGTGGAGAGATAGACTAGACAATCTGGAGAAAAAGGCTAGACGATCGTGGTTAAATATCTAGACGATCGTCGAGAAAAGGGTGAACGATAGGACAAGTGTCTACACATTAAGGGAAAGCATGTAGACAATGGGTAGGAGACTGCACGACTAGGTTGATCGTGTAGGCGACAGAAAGTACACGATTGAAAGTAGACGATTGGGTTGAAGTGTACACGAAAGAGAGTACACGATAAGACTTAGACGATATAGGAAAATTAATACACGATTGGTAGAGAGTATAAACGAAAAAAGAATTTTGAGTAAGACGATCGGCTTTCACGACTGATAACGTTTTTCGTGTAGCGATATTTATTAGCTTAACAGCGCCACGTGGTAGAGTGTTAATGGTTTACAATAACAACCATGAAAGAGAAATTCATTGACAATGCACTCATTTATCACCACAGGTTGAATTAATTTTTTTTTAACACTAACACCTCTTTGTTGCAAATGCAAACCCTTGATAATATTTTCTTGCAAATAGGAGGTCATCTCTTTGTGTTATATTTCTATGAAGGATAGTCATTGATATATTTATATTAATGATAACCATTAATAGCTATTAATAGCTACCATTGATAGAGCCTATACATGGTTATCATTGATATAACCATGTCAATGGCTAGCATTGAGAGAAATATATTGGTGATAGCCACTGATTGACTATCATTGATAGAAGCATATAGCTACATAAAAAATCTAAACTTGATAATTTAGCATTTAAATTCATTGATATCAGTGATATGACATCGGTAGATATCAACGATATCCATGTATTAGTGATATCGATGATATTAGTGGAGAGTGTTGTTTGAACCTCAACAACTAAGCTAATAACAATTGATAGATAATAAAGCTCATAGCTACTAATAGAAATCCATCGATGATAACAACTAATAGTTTTTAAGTGTTAATGTTTCAAAATTGATATTTACTGATAGAAGCCTATCAGTGATAGCCATTGATTACTTTCTATCATTGATAGCAATAAGTGTGTTAATCTTTTAAAGTAATAATCAACAATAGAAACATCCATGATAGACATGATAGAAGATTATTAGGGAAAGCTACTATGTTAATCTTTCAAAATTGTTAATCATTAATGAAAGTCTATCGGTGATAGTCACTAATACTTTTCTATCACTGGTATAGTTTAATCTTTCAAGGTTGATTCTAATGATGAAAGTGTATCAATGATAGATACTGATAAAACTTATCAGTGATAGCCACTGATAGAAACTGTCAGTAATAACAACTGATAGCAATTATCGATGGCTATCAGTGATATTCATGTATTAGAGATATTGAACTTAGGTAGATATCAGTGATATCAGTGATAAATGTCTATTAGTGATAGTCCTGATAGAAGTTTACCGATGATACCCATTGATAGCTTTGACTGTTAATCTTTCAAAGTTGATAGTCATTGATGAAAATCTATTACTAATAACTATTTATAGTTTTCTATCATTGATAGCTTAATCTTTCAAAGTTGATGGTTCTCTTTCAAAGTTAATAACCATTATAATAGGTAACTTAGTAAATTTAATTAATAAAGTTAAATCTCGAACCAAAACGTAAGTGGGATGCCCAGAAGTTATCATTTAGGGTCTAGATGGGAGACTTAAATAGCAGAGATTGCGAGAGGAGGGAAGGGATGACTTGAGGGTTTTGTTTTCCTAACAGTTCTCAAAATTGAAAGTTATCATTGATCGTAGCTATCAGTGATAGCAAATAATAGTGCATTTATCAAACTGAAAGCTATCATTGAGAGCACATTTCTCAAATAGAAAGCTCTCACTAATAGCTGCTATAAATGATATTCAGCAGTAGCTACTATCAGTGGCTATTAGTAATAGCTACTATCAGTAATAACTTTCAATTTAAGAAAACTGGGAAGAAGTGTGAGATGGTAAGTTGGACATGGGCTTTTCAATCTTTTACCAATTTTTGTGTTATATATGTAATTATTTTATCCTTATGCTACATATCCTATTATTTTAGATTTCAATGCCATTTATTCAACTAGTCCTTTCTATAATATATATGTAATTATTATTGTTTTTTACACTAATTATTGGAGAAACGTCACCATTTTGTCTTCTTAATCCAAGGATTTACTTTTAAGTTAACATTAAAATTTTAATTTCCTCAAATTAGATCTCAACTCTTCATAATTATTTTCTTGAAAAAAAAATGGTCGATGAACCAACTAACTAATTAATACCAACTATTTACAATCGAAATTCAATAAAAAATATATTTATTTAAAAATTTATGTTTATAAAGATTTTTAATCACGTGCATTCCATTTGTTATCAAACTAGTAATAATAAAATACCTAAAATTATGTTACGAAAATGTCCAAACTCAATGAAATTATTTGAACTTAGCCCACAAAGTCAAAGCTTATGGTTTAAGTTGTGTTTTGTGTTTGGTTTTTTGCCATAAATGTGGGGAAGGAAAGCGTTGGGTTAATTTTCAAAAGGTTTGGTGGTTTATTGTTCATTTTGGTGTCATTTAATAACGTTTTCGTTTTTTTGTTTCTATTTTTATTTTTCAATTTTTAAAAAACTGACCTGTTTGATAACCATTCTTATTCCTTATTCCTAAACTTGAGAAACGTTTTTAAAGATGGACCACAATTGAGGAATTACAAGTAATTTCTCTTGTTACATTTTTATTTTATATAAAATTGTTCCTAATTTGTATGAAAATGGGTACTTGGCTAATTGGTGAAGAAGTATTCTCTAATCACTTTTCATCTTTATGATCTTTGAATCAAATCTCACTTGAGACTTTTTATTTTATTTTATTTTTCTTTCTTTCTTTTATATTTCCTTTTTCTCTATATTTCTTTTATTTTTTTTATATTCATTTTCTTTCTTATTTCTTTTATATTTTGTTTTTCTCTATATTTCTTTTATATTTCTTTTATTTATATTTATTTTCTTCTTCCGTTCTTTTATATTTCCTTTTTCTCTATATTTTTTTTATATTTCTTTTATTTATATTTGTTTTCTTCTTTCTTTTATATTTTTTTTTCTTATATTTTTATATTTCTTTTATCTATTTCTTCTTTCTTTCTTTTATATTTCCTTTTTCTCTATATTTTTTTTATATTTATTTTCTTCTTTATTTTATATTTTCTTTTTCTTTATATTTTTTATATTTATTTATTTATATTTATTTTCTTTATTATTTTTTATATCTATAATTTATTTTTGAATTTTGAATTTTCAAATATCTAGATTTATATATTATTTTTATTTTCAAATTTCAGATTTTCAATAAGGTTGTTTTCAATATAGAAAAATGAACCAAATTATTTACGAATATAGCAAATTTAATTTTAAATTTTAATTTTGAAATATTTAGATTTATATATTATTTTTATTTTCAAATTTCAAATTTTCAATAGGGTTGTTTTCAAATATAGGAAAATGAACTAAAAGATTTACAAATATAACAAAATTTCACTATTTATCATGGTTTATCGCAAATAAATTGTGATATTTTACTATTATTTGTAAATATTTTTAGTTTTGTCATTTAAAATAATTTTCCTTTTCAATTTGTATGTATAAATATTTTTTAAATTTTGAATTTTAAATTTTCGAATAAGTATTTTTATATATATTTTTAATTATTCTTATATACGAAACCAATTATAATTTTATAATAATATAAATTTTGTTTACTAAGATATTCATATTTAGGTTTATTTTAATATTCTTACCACCACAACATTAATATAATAATATAATTGAGTTAGATTTGAGTTTACATTATTTAAAATTTAAAACAAATGACTTGAGTGAGAAATAATATTGTAATTCAAATTTTAACAACATATAAATGATAGAAACAATTGTATTATCAATATTAATTTTACATTGGGACTTATGTGTATTCGATAGTTTAAATATTTGATAATTATTTTTTATATTTTAATGCATGCTATATATCTTTGTATTTTATATAATTAGATTATATTTATCCTATAAAATATGGAAAAAAAATGTAAGAAAAAAAACATAAGAAACGAGAAGCAAAAAATAGTTATCAAATAAATTTCTGTTTTTGTTTTTTATTTCAAGAAATAGGAAACATAAATATTTATCAAACATGTTCTTGATTCTTGTTCTCGAAAAAGAGGAAACAAGAAACAAGAAATAGGGAAAGAGAACACGAATCAGGAAATGGGACACCATTAAATGGGCCCTAACGTTTGAAATTTAAGTTCCTGATTGAATTATGATCCTACATAGTGCCTCAACAACTAGTGTATTGAAGAAAAAAAAAAAAATCAAACCTATTGGACCAAATTTGTTATTAAAGAAATTGTTACACAATTGAATAATGGAAAGATATAGGTCTCGTTCGATAATCATTTAGTCCCGTTCGATAACTATTTTACTTTTTGTTTTTTATTTTTAAAAATTAAGTCTATTTCCTCCTCATTCTTATAATGATCTGTATCTTTCTTAATTACAATTGTTGAATTCTTAGCCAAATTTCAAAAATAGAAATAAGCTTTTAAAAGTTACTTTTCTTAATTTTCCAATTTCGACTTGGTTTTTTAAACCATTAATAAAAAGTAGATAACAAAAGAAGAAACTTGGACGCGGAAGTAGTGTCTACAAATTTAATTTTCTAAGACCAAAAACTAAATGGTTACCAAATAGAGCCTTAGTTTTTGGTTTTTTGTTTTTAAAAATTAAACCTATAGACATCACTTCTACCTTCGACTTTTTTCATTTGTTATCTACTTTTTACCAATTGTTTAGAAAACCAAGTCAAATTTTGAAAACTTAAAAAAGTAGTATTTAGAAACTTGTTTTTGTTTTTGAAATTTGGCTGAAAATTCAAGCATTCTACTTAAGAAAGATGCAAATCATTGTAAGAAATAAAGAGGAAATATGCTTACTTTTTTAAAAACAAAATAGATACCAAATGGGACCGTAGGGACTCAATTGACAAATTAAAATTTAGTTTAAAGACAAAAACCCTATGTGGATTCAAGAATATTTAAGAAATTATTTTAAATCTTGTGATCTGAAATGAATGCATTTAAAATTTTGTGTTTGAATGTTATTGAAAAAGGGAAAAAAAGTCCATGATTTACTAATATAGGATTTTAAATATGAAGTCTTAATTAAAAATTAGAATATGGTAAGATTAATAAAATTAGTAATGTACTTTTAAATCCTATGAAATCCTACGATGTCCGATCATTTTAATATATATAATAAAAGCAGGGTTTGAAATCATTTCAAAATCATTCTCTTTTTTTCAGCAACAAACAACATAATTAATTTGAAATCCATTATGAATTGAAATTCTTTAGAACGATGAGGTTCCAAACAGGCCAAAAGTGATTAAAATTAATTAAATAATAATAGAGTTCCTAAAAGCTAAAAAAATAAATAGATTTGGAGAATTACTGCAAAGTGATTTTGAAATCATCAAAAATCACTTTTACTACTCAAAAACATATTTTTAACCATTCAAAATTATTTGATGATATAAAAATTGCATTTAAAAGTGTAAAATTAAATACTAAGGCCTCGTTTTGGTGACAATTTGGTTTTTTGTTTTTGCTTTTTTAAAATTAAGCATATTTCATTAACATTTCTTATAAATGCATATTAAGTACAATGGTTGAATTTTTAGCCAAATTCCAAAAACAAAAATAACTTTTTAAAAGCTACTTCTTTTAGTTCTCAAAATGTGACTTGGTTTTTTAAATTATTAGTAAAAAATAGATAACAAATGAAGAAATTTGAAGGTGGAAGTAATGTCTATAGACTTAATTTTTAAAAACAAAAACTAAAAACAAGGTTACCAAATGGGGCCTAAATTAATTTTGAGTGAATAAAGACATTTCAAAGTAATTTTGAATATAATAAAAATGCTTTTAACAGTTTCAAAATTACTTATTGGATGATTGTTTATTGGCTAGTTCATAGCCATTTCTATTTTTTTTCTTTAGTACAAATGGGAGTAAGGAAATTCTAACCACATACCTCGTAGTTTTTAGTACACTTATATACCAATTAAGTTATGCTCGATTTAGCTGTTGCCTCTAATTTAACTAAAGAGTTATTAATAAGTTTGGGATATAATTAAAAAATATAAAGTTAAAATAAAAATGATATACATCACACTCTTTGTTTTCATTAAAAAAAAAAAAAAAAAAAAAAAAAAAAAAAACTTTGATTTCTGAACTTAATATGTAACCATCTTGGCCATTGATTGTTTTCTATCATTGATAGCATTAAGTGTATTAATCTTTCAAAGTTTATGATCAACACTAGAAACATCCATGATAGACATGATAGAACATTATTAGTGATAACTACTATGTTAATATTTCAAAGTTGATAATCATTAATGAAAATCTGTCGGTGATAGTCATTAATACTTTTCTATCACTGGTATAGCTTAATCTTTCAAGGTTGATTCCAATAATGAAAGTGTATCAATGATAGCTACTGATAAAAGTTATAAGTGATAGCCACTGATAAAAACTACCAGTGATAACAACTGATAACAACTATCGGTGGCTATCAGTGATATTCATGTATTAGTGATATTGAACTTAGGTAGATATCAGTGATATCAGTGATAAATGTCTATTAGTGATAATCGTGATAGAAGTTTACCGGTGATACCCATTGCTAGCTATTGAGTGTTAATCTTTCAAAGTTGATAGTCATCGATGAAAATCTATTAGTGATAACTACTTATAGTTTTCTATCATTGATAGCTTAATCTTTCAAAGTTAATAACCACTTTAATAGTGAATTTAATTAATAAAATTGAACTTGGACCAAAGCGTAAGTGAGATGCCCAAAAGTTATCATTTAGGGTTTAGATGGGAGACTCAAATAGCAGAGATTGCAAAAGGAGGAAAGGGACGACCTGAGGGTTTTGTTTTCCTAATATTTCTTAAATCACTGATCATAGTTATTAGTGATAACAACTAATAGTGCATTTATCAATAGCAACATCACTGATAGTTGCTATCAGTGATAACAACTTATAGCACATTTTTCAAATAAAAAGCTCTCACTGATAGCTACTATAAATGATATTCAGCGGTAGCTACTATCAGTGGCTATTAGTAATAGCTACTATCTGTGATAACTTTCAATTTAAGAAAACTGGGAAGAAGTGCGAAATGGTAAGTTGGACATGGGCTTTTCAATCTTTTACCAATTTTTGTGCTATATATGTAATTATTTTATCCTTGTGCTACATATTCTATTATTTTAGGCTTGAATGTCATTTATGCAACTAGTCCTTTCTATAATATTTAGACTTAAAAGAAAGTTTCCCTAAGCTTTTAACCTTACTTTTTCAAACCTTGATGTAAAAAGATTATATTCAAGTCCAACATTCTAAATTGAAGTAGATGAAAGAAACTTCGTTTTTTACACTAATTATTGGAGAAACGTCACCATTTTGTCTTCTTAATCCAAGGATTTACTTAAGTTAACACTAAAATTTAAATTTTCTCAAATTAGATCTCAACCCTTCATAATTATTTTCTTGAAAATGAACCAACTAACTAATTAAATACCGTTTAAAATAGACTAAATTCAACTTTAATTGACATATGTTCGCACGAGATTTCAAGAGAAATTTATTTCGTGGAACTTAAACTTTGTATTTGTATTAATTTTGTAGAAAGTGAGTAGAATTTCTAATATATAATATTTTGATGCTTTCAGAATAAACTATAGTCTTTAAGCTTGTTGATGTTCATGAATGATCGACATTTGGACTTGTTGATCTTCTTAGACGATCGGTCTTTGAACTTGTTGATCTTCTTCGATGATCGGTCTTTGGGCTTGTTGATCTTCTTCGATGATTAGTGCTTGCACGAGGCTTTCGAAGAAACTTGTTTCGTGGAGTTGAACTTGAGTTGGTATTGATGTTGATGTTGATTTGATGTGATGTGGTTCGATCTCTAGTACTTGATCCTCTAATTCTCTCTCAATCGAATGTGTACGCTTGATTTGAGGAAACGAAGCACGTGATGATCTTGAGTTGAAATCTTGGAAGAATGCTTGTATCTCCAAAGGACTTCGGTCTTCAGAATGCTTGTATCTCCAAAGGACTTCACTCTTCAAGCGTGGTCAGAATGCTTGTATCTTCAAAGGACTCCAGTCTTCAAAAATTTGATATGTCTTCTGATCTTTAGAGTTTTAGTGTCTTATGATCTTCAGAACTTTGATATGTCTTCTGATCTTCAGAGCTTTAGTGTCTTCTGATCTTCAAAGCCTTGGAAGAGTTATGTTCTTTTAGACTTTAGATATTTAGAGAGATTTTACTTTCAATTCCCCTAAACGAAGAGGTAGAGCCTCTATTTATAGATGTTTCTTATGAGCCTTACATAGGATTGGGCCCAAATTGGATTTGATTGGTTTATGAGCCTTACATAGGATTGGGCCCAAATTGGATTTGATTGGTTTATGAGCCTTACATAGGATTGGGCCCAAATTGGATTTGATTGGTCTATGGGCCTGGCCTTTAGGCCCAATTAATTGGATTTGGATCTGATTTGATATTCGGTCAAATTCAACCTATTTCTGGGTTTAATTGAATTTTAACCTAAATAATAATATCAAATTTGGCCAAATTAATCTTATCTAATCCATAAACCAGGTGGCGTCATTGAACTTTGTCTTCAACTTCAATTCGAGACACATATCCACTCCTAATTGGTCCCAAATTTAATAATGTGGAATTTGATCATTAATTAATTTAGTAAATGACAATTTGTGATTAGTCCAAAATTTCTTTTTCAACCACCTATATTCTTTCTTGAATGGGAGGTTGATCGCCCATGTTATTACAATGATTGTACTAAAAATAAATCAACTATATATAAAAGACATAGAGAGGAGAATCTTTAAGTTCTCATTTTATCCTTAATTTTTTTTTTAATGTCTAGTTCGTCCTCAGAGATCACATCTCTTCAATATTGTTTTGTACGTATTTTTCATGTTTTTTGTTTTAATTTTTTCTCTATTTAATTTTATCATTTCATACTTTTTTAAAAAAACTTTTTTACTTTCCTTTTTTTTAAAAAAAAAAAAAAAAGATCCTCTTTGTTTTTTTAATAAAGGATTAGTCAATTCAAATTTAAAATCATACACACACATCATTTAACAAATACAAATTCCTTCGTAAAACAACCATAACTACATTCTCTATTTTTTGTTTTTCTTGCATCATTCCACATAAAAGAATATGGTCATAAAAACTATAAAATTCCCAATTTTTAGAAGAAACGACATGGTTTTAAATAAAAGAAAATCAAATGTATACCATTATTAAAGTTATTGATAATCAATTTTTATTCAAGCCCATTTAAAATTAGAAATGAAAATATTTTAATTAATTCATTTTATCTAAGTACTTTTAAACTTTATGTCTAATATTTATCAAAGTATTATGTTCGTGTAATTATTTAGGGGACATTTGGGGCATCGATTTGATTATTATAGTCATGGTTGTTATAGTCTGTAAGTTATAATGGTTTGTAGGTTATAATAGTTTGTTTAGGGTGCAAACTATTTTAGTCTGAGTTATAATAATGTATTTGGGGTGTTGACTATCTTAATTAGGGTGGAAAATAGTAAACATGGTAACAAAGAGAAAACTTGAGGATGAGTCGGAAATAGTAAATACCGAATAATATAGTATACACTGGAGCAAAGGGGATTTGAAATACTAATATTGTAGTTAATTATCAGTTATAATAATGGGAAATTGTTATTAGTGTCTTAAACATGTATTGGGCTATAAATACCAACTTCAAGTTGGTGGCCAAACACCTTGTTATAATTCACTCTATGAAATTATGTTTCAAACATTTCCAACTACATCAAATACATTTCATATTAATTATAAATTAATCAAATAAAACTTATACATAATTCTAGTCATTATCTTTTTCACTATTTTTAAATTTATGTCAATTATTTGCCATCGATATTCAATTAAAAATATATTTATTTAAAAATTTATGTTTATCAAGATTTTTAATCACGTGCATCCTAGGTAAAATACCTAAAATTATGTTACGAAAATGTCCAAACTCCATAATGAAATTATTTGAACTTAGCCCACAAAGTCAAAGCTTATAAAAAGGCTCAAACTTATAGTAAAGAAAATAACCAAATCCATTTAAAGAAAATCATCCAACACGATTGGAAAAAGTAGTAATTATTGAATGAAATAATTAGACCACTCATTTAAATATACGGTTTAAGTTGTTTTGTGTTTGATTTTTTTACATAAACGTGGGAAAAAGAAGTGTTGGATTAACTTTTAAAGGTTTATAAGTCACTTTACCTGTTTGATAACGTTTTCGTTTTTGTAACTATTTATATTTTTTTCTTAAAATTTGAAAAATGTTCTTAAAAATGGGATCAAAATTGATGAATTATAAGTAATTTCTTCTCCTACATTTCTATTTTATTTCAAGTTATTCCTAAATTATATCAATAGAGATTTGGCTAATTGATGAGGAAGCATGCTAAAATCACTTCTAAACTCTTTTGGTCTTGGGATCAAACTTCACTTGAGACTTTGTTTTGTTTTATTTTTCTTTCTTTTATATTTCTTTTTTCTCTATATTTTTTTATATTTATTTTATATTTATTTATTTTCCTCTTTCTTTCTTTTATATTTCCTTTTATTCTATATTTTTTTATTTATATTTATTTTCTTTTTTCTTTCTTTTATATTTTCTTTTTCTTTATATTTTTCTTTATATTTCTTTCATTTATATTTATTTTCTTCTGTCTTTATTTTATATTTCTTTTTTCTCTATATATTTTTATATTTATTTTCTTCTTTTTTTCTAATATATTTTCTTTTTTTTCTCTATAATTTATTATTTATATTCATTTTCTTCTTTCTTTCTTTATATTTCCTTTTTCTCTATATATATTTTTATATTTTTTATATTTTTTTATTTCATTTATTTATATTTGTTTTCTTTATTATATTTTTTTATATTTATAGGTTAATTTAATTTTGAATTCTGAATTTTCAAATATTTATATTTATATATTATTTTGATTTTCAAATTTCAAATTTTCAATAAAGTTATTTTCAAATATAGGAAAATGAACCAAAATATATACAAATATAGAAAATTTAATTTTGAATTTTGAATTTTTAAATATTTAAATTTATATATTATTTTGATTTTCAAAATTCAAATTTTTAATAGGGTTGTTTTCAAATATAGAAAAATGAACCAAAATATTTACGAATATAACAACTTTAATTTTGAATTTTAAATTTTTAAATGTTTAAATTTATATATTATTTTGATTTTCAAATTTCAAATTTTCAATAGGATTATTTTCAAATATAGGAAAATAAATCAAAATATTTATAAATATAGCAAAATTTCACCATCTATCACAGTCTATCACAGATAGACTATAATATTTTTCTATTATTTGTAAATATTTTCAACAATTTTGTCATTTAAAATAATTTTTTTTCAATTTATATACATAAATATTTTTTTAATTTGAAACTTAAATTTTTCAATAAGTATTTATATATATATTTTTAAAATTTTCTTATATACAAAACCAATTATAATTTTACAATAATATAAATTTTGTTTACTAAGATATTCATAAAAGTTTGTTTTCATATTTTTACCACCACAACATTGACATAATAATATAATTGAGTTAGATTTGAGTCTACATTATTTAAAATTTAAAACAAATGACTTGAGTGAGAAATAATATTGTAAAACAATTTTAGCAACATATGAATGATAGAAACAATTGTATTATCAATATTAATTTTACATCAGGACTTATGTGTATTCGATAGTTTAAATATTTGATAATTATGTTTTATATTTTAATGCATGTTATATATCTTTGTATTTTATATAATTAGATTATATTTAAGCTATAAAATATAGAAAAAATGTAAGGAAAAAATAACAAGAAATGATTATCAAACAAGTTTTTGTTCTTGTTTCTTTTTTTTTTTTTTTTTTTTTTTTTTTAAGAAACATGAAATAGGAATAATTATCAAACATGTTTCTGTTTCTTGTTCTCAAAAAAGAGAAAATGGGAAACAAAAAATAGGGAACGGAAAACAGGAAACAGGAAACGAAAACGCTATCAAACAGACCTTTAATGTCTGAAATTTAAATTCCTGATTGAATTATGATCCAACATAGTGTCTCACTACAACTACCATATAAAAAAAATTCAAACCTATTGGACCAAAATTGTTATTAAAGAAATCATTATATAATTGAATAATGGAAAGATATAGGTCTCGTTTGATAATCATTTATGTCCGTTTGGTAACCATTTCGTTTTTTGTCTTTTGTTTTTTAAAATTATGTCCATTCCCTTCTCATTTTTTTACCATGATTTGCATCTTTCTTAATTACAATAGTTGAATTCTTAGCCAAACTCAAAAAACAGAAACAAGTTTTTAAAAGCTACCCTTTTTAGTTTTCAAATTTTTATTTGGTTTTTTGAACCATTAATAAAAAGTAGATAACAAGGGAATAAATTTGGAGATGGAAGTAGTGTCTATAAACTTAATTTCAAATATTAAATACCAAATGGTTACGAAACGGAGCTTTAGTTTTTGGTTTTTTGTTTTTTAAAATTAAACCTATAGACACCACTTCTACCTTCGACTTTCTTCCTTCGTTATCTACTTTTTACCAAATGTTTAAAAAATCAAGTCAAATATTGAAAACAAAAAAAAAAAAGCATTTAGAAACTTGTTTTTGTTTTTGAAATTTGACTGAGAATTCAATCATTATATTTAAGAAAGATGCAAATTATTTCGACGTTTTTTTTCCCTACGCATCAATTTTCGTCGACACAGACTGCTTTCTCCTAACATAATTTTAAATCGTCGGCCAAAATGAAGCAAGACCTATGTTTTTTTTACTTATTTATGCCGACGCAACTAGACACTTATCCCGACACCCCCCCTCCCCCGCCGTTTTTTCCTTCCCATTTTTCCTAATTCCCACTCCCCCCCCCAATTTCCTTTCTCACTCCACTTTTTCACCATTTTTCTCCCACTCCTCCCTTTCCCCCACGTTTTTTTTTTCTTCCACCTCCCCCCATTCACTTTTTTCTTTGCAAGCTTGGAGGTCCGGTGGCCGCTAATCTGACACCGACAGCTGCACACTACTCCAACTCCGACAGTTGTATGTTGTAAGTTTACCTATTGTGTTAACACAATGTTTTTTTCTATTGATTAATATTGATCTTTCTTTAAAAAAACAAGTTAAATGGTGGGTATTAGAGTGTCATTGACTAAAATAAAGATCTAAATGAAACTTCTAAATGGTACATTAGCTCATTTCCAACAACTTTTTTCTCCTCTTTTTTCAAATGATTAAAATGAATGTATTAGAAAAGAAATGATAAAAAGAACACACTTTTTAACATTACATTAGTGAGTTTTAACTAAAAATTGTAACTTGTAGTTGAATATACTCTTTTTTTCTCTATCTTACTTGTATTTGTAGCATCAATTTTAAACACTTACCTTGTAATTGTTATCTTTCTACAAATAGTTGAAAAAAAATGGGGTGAAAAGATTTGAACTACATGGATGGTGATTAGAATTTTGACATTCCATTATTATGTGATTTACGTTGATGGAAAAAACAGAAAGTAAGATTTATAAAGTTAGAGAGAGAAACTCAATTACTTATTTAACTAAATGTAAAAGGGTGCATTTTGGAACTTAATTTGTTTATAGATTGTGGCTAGAGGGACTCCACGAGCATTTGCGAGTTCAAAAAGCTTGTAAAAAAATGTTGTATATGAAAAGCATGTAAAAAATTATTCTTGTGGAGATGGAGTTATAAGATGAATTTCAATTATTATCTAGTTTATTTGGGTAATATGTTTGTTATTCAAACTTTTTAAGAACTTTTTAGGTTGGTTTAAGAGTCAAAGTGTCATTTGACTATTTTTTAAGAGTTTTTAAGAGTTTTTTAGTTTGCTTTGAGAGTGAAAGCGTCTCTTAGATACTATTTAGGAGGTTTTAAGTTAGTTTTGAGAGTCAAAGTGACCTAAAGGAGCTTTTATAGTTTTTTTGAGAGTCAAAGTGTCACTTAGACAAATTTGAGGTACTTTTGAGTTTGAGTTAGAAAGTAAAAGTGATACTTGAGAACTTTTTAGTTTGTGTTTGAGAATCAAAGTGGAACTTAGCCATTTTTAGATTATTTTAAGAGTGAAAGTGCTTTTTAGACATTCCTTAGAAGTTTTTTTAGTTGGCTTTGAGAGTTAAATGACTTTTAGAAACTTTTTAGGTTTTTATTAGAGTCAAAGTTTCACTTCGGTAATAATAAATTTTAAATTTGTGTAGCAAAAAAAGGAGACAAATAAGAAGAGTAGAAAACGTCTCAACTTTAACCATTGTTGCAGGTCAAAATCCTTTCTACAAGTGCAAAATGAATTAATATGATGCAAATTCATTGTTGTTTTATTCATTATCTCATTATACCTTACTAGTAAGTTTTTTATTGAACTATAGACATAAAAAAATGGTGAAGATATCGGCTTAGTGAAATTGTTTCATGAAAGTCACTTCTCAGAGAAGGATGAGTAGGTAAGCGAAGCTGCCAAGGATGTATATGTATGTTGTATTATATTATACATATGTAAATTTATGTTAATTATGTGTGTTTTAGTGGATTTAGGAACTTGTTACATTGTTATGTGACTATCCTACAGCTATGGTAGCCAATATAGATATTTTTATTTCAACATTCTCTACGTTTTAGGTGTGTCTAAGGCAAGTTTGTGTTCTGTAGAATTTTTTTTTTCTTTTGTTATTTTGTAGGTTTCAAGAGAAAAATTCTTTTAGCTTATTTAGGAGGGAAGGGTTCACAATGTGGAGAGGGATTCTGAGACTTTTTAGGAACTTTTTTTAGCTTATTTATAGCTTTCTAGAGATGGACTATATATTTTTAGGACTATTGAATTACTTATTTAGTCTCAAAAGTTGTATAAGTAGATTTACGACATGTTCGTAGCATAATAAAATGGTTGTTTGTAGTGTTTACGATGCGTTTGTAGCATAGTTTAGGCTTCTAGAACATTTTGAATGATGGTTTTCGTCTTAAAGAAATTTATGTGGATTTAGGAGAGAAGGGCTTCCAACAATTTAGGACTATTGAATTGCTTGTTTAGTCTCAAAAGTTGTATAAGTGGATTTACGATATGTTCATAGCATAGTAAAATAGTTGTTTGTAGTGTTTACGATACGTTTGTAGCATAGTTTAGGCTTCAAGGACATTTTGAATGACGATTTTAGACTTGAAAGAAATTTAGGTGGATTTAGGAGGGAGGGGTTCACAACATGGGGAGGGGGTTCGATATTTTTTAGGAACTTTCTTTTGGCTTATTTATAGCTTTTGAAAGATGGGCTATATATTTTTAGGACTATTTAATTATTTATTTAGTCTCAAAAGTTGTATATTGGGGGATGTATATGTTGTAATTGTGTTTTAGATTATCTTGAAGCTTGATTGTTCACTTTAAAGGAACTTTGTTCTTGGCTTATTTGTAGGGATCTGAGAGTTGAGTTATATGCTTTTAGGACTATCGAATGATGAGTTTAGCCTTGAAATAAATTTAGGTGGATTTAGGAGAAAGAGATTCACTTCGACACTTTCTATGCATTTGTTACTACTTTATAGGTTTAAGTGGCATTTAGGTGGAATTAGGACACGTTCATAGCTTGGGAAGGGGGATGTATATGTTGTAATTGTGTTTTAGATTATCTTGAACCTAATTGTGCACTTTAAAGGAACTTTTTTCTTGGCTTATTTGTTAGGATCCGATAGTTGTAGAGGTTTAAAGGGTGTTTATATATTTGTTTAAGTGGATTTATGACATACTTGTAGTGTGGGAGAGGGGTTCATGTCTTAATTATAACCATTTTAATCATTTTTTAGATAGTAAAATGGTTGTTTGTGGTGTCTATATTTTATTTATGAACATTCATGACATGTTTGTAGCTTGAGAGGGGGATCATTCCTCATAACCATTTTAAACATTTTGTTTAATTCTTTGTGTGATTGTTAAGATCTTTTTGTGCATTTTTCTTTGTTGATTTTAAGAAATCTTTCATAATATTTGTTTTTTCTATTTCAGGTCGTTCATGTAAATTCTTAAAGATCATTTTTTGGAGAGTGAGAGATGATTTTGAGATGATTACTTAGTTTAATTTAGTATCTCACTTATTTAGGTTTAGGATATTTTAGCTTAGGGAAGATTAAACTTTTTTTGTGTAGGGGATTTGTAAGAAACTAGAAAAGTTCAAATTTAATTACATACATAGTTTTTTTTTTTTTTTTTTTTTTTTTTTTTTTTTTTTTTTTTTTTTTTTTTTTTTTTAGAATTTTATAGCTTGTATATTGAATATTAGTCTTATTTTTAAACATATAAGTTTACTTTTGTTATATTTGTTTCCAATTGATTTTTTGTAGATTAATTTTTGTTTGTGCATAATTAGGTATTCAAGACATAAAAATTTGGTAATTTGTAAATAACAACTTATGCCGATGCAAATAAATGTTGGTAGAAATCTATCAATTAATTGAAAATTTTTGTTGTTTAAAAATATGTTTTTGCCGATGCAAATTGTATTTTGTTGGGAAAACACATATGGCGACTGAAACAATTGTGTTGCCAAAAATGATATTTATGCTGACGAAAATAGATTTCGTGGGGAGGTACTTCTCCCGACATGGATACGACGACGATTATGAACGCAAAAAAATGTGTTGGCATAACCTATCCCGACGTTTTTAGTACTTTGCCCGACGTTTTTTTGTACCGGAAAAAGTGAAAATTCTTATAGTGTTATAAGAAATGAGGAGAAAATATGCTTGATTTTCCAAAATTGAAACAGTTATCAAATAGGACCTTGGGACTCAATTGTCAAATTATATATTAGTTTAAAGACAAAAACCCCACATGGATTCAAGAATATTTAAGAAATTATTTTAAATATTGTGATATGAAATGAATATATTTAAAATTGTGTTTGGATGTTATTGAAAAAGGGGGAAAAGTCAATGATTTACTAATATAGGATTGTAAATATGAAGTCTTAATTGAAAATTAAAATATGACAAGATTAATAAAATTAGTAATTTACTTTTAAATCCTATGAAATCCTACTAAGCCCGAAATCATTTCAAAATTATTCTCGTAACAAACAACATAATTCATTTGAAATCCATTATGAATTGAAATCTTAGAATGACGATGTTCCAAACAAGCCATAATTGACTAAAATTAATTAATTAATAATAGAGTTCCTAAAAGCTAAAACATAAATAGATTTGGAGAATTACTACAAAGTGAATTTGAAATCATCAAAAATCACTTTTATCATTTTTAAAATCACTCTCAAACATATTTCCATTCAAAATTATTTGATGATATGAAAATTGCATTTAAAAGTGTAAAATTAAATACTAAGGTCCCGCTTGGTAACTATTTAATTTTTGGTTTTTGGTTTTTGTTTTTTAAAATTAAGTCTATTTCATCCACATTTCTTACAATGATTTACATCTTTCTTGAGTACAATGATTGAATTTTTAGCCAAATTCCAAAAACAAAAATAATTTTTTGAAAGCTACTTTTTTTAGTTCTCAAAATATGGCTTGGTTTTTTAAACTATCAGTGAAAAATAGATAACAAGTGAAGAAATTTGGAAGTGGAAGTAATGTCCATAGACTGAATTTTAAAAAACTAAAACTAAAAACAAGGTTAACAAACCCGGCCTAAATTAATTTTGAGTCAACAAAGACATTTATTTTGAATATGATAAAAGTGATTTTAACTGTTTTAAAATTACTTATTGGATGATTGTTTATTGGCTAGTTCATGGCCATTTCTATTTTTTTTCTTTAGTACAAATGGGAGTTGGGGAATTCTAACCATATAGCTCATAGTTTTTAGTGCACTTATATACCAATTGAGTTATGTTCAATTTAGCGGTTGCTTCTAACTTAATTATAAAGAGTTATTAATAAGTTTGGGATATAATTAAAAAATAAAGTTAAAATAAAAATGATATATATCACTCTCTCTGTTTTCATTAAAAAAATTAAAAAAAAAAAAAAAAAAAAAAAAAGCTCTTCGACTTCTGAACTTAATATGTAACCATTTTATTTCTTGCATTACAATTTAGTTCTTAAGAAGTTTTTTTTTTTCTTTTTTATTTTTAAGATTTAAGGGAATCCTTTTATATTTAGATGGATAAATTGATTAATCAAACCAATTACGTTTACTAACAAGGAATGTTAGGTCATTAATGATACTTAATATTGATAATATTTTTCAAATGGAGATTGAAAATTGCAAATTTTAAACTAGTCGACTAAAATTTAGAGATTAATACTATCACTTTCATAAAAATTAAAAATGAAAAATATATTTTTTAACCTCAATAGTTTAATGTGTACTAGAAAAATAATATTTTAATGATAGCAAAATATTTACTCATTTTTTAAGTTTTACCTATTGTAGAAAGTAAACTTGTAAGTGCTATCTTTTAACGGTCTAATTTTCATCATAGCTTCCAATGAGTTCCTTTACCATAAAAAAATTAGATTTACTCTCTTAAAAAAATGGTGTTAGTTCATATATTCTTCTTTATATGACCCATTGTAAAATAAGAGATCGAAACATCAATTTTTAAGATAGTAGTAATTAATGTCTTATTCAATAAATTATACTCAAATTGATTCCTAATGGAACTCATATATTCTTCCATATATATATATATATATATATATAATCTAATATAAAATGAGAGATCGAAACATCCATCTTTATGATAAGATAGTAATCAATGTCTTATTTATTAGTAGTTAAAATAGTTACATCCATATATACATAACGAGTAGGTTTTGCATTATCGCCTACATTTCTTCCCATCAGTCTTGCTCTTTGGTTGCTAGGGTCAATTGATCACTTCCATAATTATGATTATGCTAATTAATATATTGTTATAGTTGGAAGACATTATTCTATCTCTTGTTTAAGCATAATTAATTAACCTACATGTTTGATTTGTAGGCTCAATTTGGTTGCGTTTGACCTCGACATGAACATAGCATAAAGTATGTACTCTTGATTAAGAAGTTCAAAGATTTATGGTTCATTTGGATTGACTTAAGAACAAAGTACTTTTCAAAAAAATCATTTTTATTTAAACACTTTTGATAAAAACCTATTAAAATACACTTGAAAAGTTATTTTGAGTGGTTGTCAAACAGTCCAATTTCTTTCAAAATGACTTATTGTTTAAATTAAATACTTGAAAATGTATTTCAAACATACTCTTAATTAACTTTCATTTATCTATTATTAAACTAAAAAATGAAATATTATTTTAGTCTTTATACTTTGTATTTGTTCAATTATAGTCCATCTACTTTAAAATGTCTAATTTTTGGTTATACACTTTCAATAAATCTTAAATTTAGTTGGAGAAAAAAAAGTTTTTTTTTTCAAAATTTTTATTATGAAATTTCATAATGATGTCAAACTAGTATTTCTTGTTTACACATCTCCTTGGTGAAAGAGAGCCTCGTTATTCATGAAAGATTTTTTTTTTTTAGAGCTATTCATGAAAATTAATTTATACATAAAACATTTGGTAAATCTTAATAATTATGTCTTTTGATTTTGAGAAATTATTATTTTTTACCCTTAAACTTTAACATTCTTTGACTTAGAAGTTGTTCCTTAAACGATTTTTTAGGTTAAAATAAATAATGAAAATTGACTTTATAGCTTATGAGCGAAAATTAAAAGGCGTATATGCTATTAATTACAATTTACTTAAAAAATCATTGTTAAAATTTATTTCATCAATTTTTTACAATAATCAACTTTTTACACTTAGAGCTAACACGTCAATTTATGTGAATTCTATTGTAAAGGATGTTATGCATGCCCTTTCAATTTTTATACATTAATTCTATATTATCTTATTAAAAAAAAAAAAAAAAAAAAAAAAATCTTCGAATGTATTTTTTGGAACAAATTTAAAAATTCGAGGATAAAAATGAAAAATCTATTATTCCATCCTTTGTGAGATCCTCAGGAAATGAAACTTCACATCTATGTGCTTGCTTCTTCCGTGTAGAACATGATTTTTTTTTATAGTTTAATGGTTGAGTTGTCACAATAAATTGCAATAACTCCTTCCTGTTTGCTCTGCAATTCTTCAAGAATTTTCTTTAGCCAAATCGCTTGACACGCACATGAAGTTGCTGCTATGAATTCAACTTCAGTAGTTGACAAAGTAGATGACTATGAAACAACATCTGAACCAAACATAAATATTTAACTTGAAGTGCTTTTTCTGTCATCTATATCATCTGCATAATCACTGTTAGTGAAACCAACAAAATCTGACTTCATCAGATTCTTGTAAAACAATCCATATTCTTTTGTTCCTTGCAAGTACCGAAAAATTCTTTTGGCAGCGAGGAGATGCATCTCTGTTGGATTCTCCATGTATCTACTGATCAAACTCACAAAACGCATAATGTCGGCCCTTGTTGTTGTTAAATACATCAACTTACCAACAATTTGTTTATAAAGAGTGTTGCCCACCTTTTTTCCTTCCTAGTCCTTATGCAACTTTAATCCAATTCAGTTGGTGTACTAACTGAATTGCACTCATTCATTTGAAACCTGATCAAAACATCCTACACATATTTTTTCGTGAAATAAAAATTCCAACTGCAGATTGCACCACTTCAATTCCGAGAAAATAGTGCATCTTTCGAAGATTAGACATATCAAACTCAAGCATCATAGACTGTTTAAATTTCTCAAACATGATAACATCATTTTCATTATAAATCAAATCATCAACATAAAGGCATACAATAAGTATCTTTCCATCTTCTCCAAGCTTAACAAAAAGAGTATGCTCATATAGACATTTTTTAAATCCATCACATAGGAAATAGGCTTCAATATGGCTATACTAAGCACGAGGAGCTTCTTTTAGCCTTTAGAGTGCATTTTTCAGTTTATAAACTTTGTTTTCACGTGCAATCTTCACAAAACCAAGAGGTTGTTTGATGAATACCTTTTTTTGAAGATTGTCGTGCAAGAATACATCCTTGTAATGCCGAGCTACCGGAGCGGGCACTTCCTTGTAATCAACACCACTTGTAGCCTTTAGCGACCAAAGCGCGCTTTATATTTGTCAACATCACCTTTTTCATTTAATTTAGTCTTGTAGGCCCACTTCACACCAATAGCCTTTTCCCCTTTGGAAGTTCAATTAACTCCTAGGTTTTGTTCCTGACTGTTATCTCATCATTCATCGCCTCTTGCCATTTTGGTTTTTCGACAGTTTGTTCAAAGGGTACTGGATCACAATCTAAAAACAAAGGAAAATGAACAACTGGGTCATCAGATTGGTCAATTCCAGTTTCCATGTAGTCTTGCATCCAAACAGGCCTTTTTCTGACTTGTTGAGCTCTTTCCACCGCACTGACGGCTGGAATTTCTATAGTGACAATTGCTTCATCATTTGTTTCAACCCGTTACCTTATTCAATTTTGTAAAACAAGAGGAAAAGGATTCTCTTTTGATGATGTTCATGTGAATGAAGAAACACAACCCAAATTGGCGGTACTTAAACATTGGCTGCAACAGCCACATTTGTGGAGATAAGGGAGTTTTTTCAAAAC